>NW_012267268.1:40898-55202 GCF_000151885.1 Dipodomys ordii | reverse complement strand
AGAATTTCCTGTGCTCATGTGAACATGTAACCTCTTTCCATGGAGTAGGTATCAGGAATTTGTGCTTATACTTGGGAAAGGCAGCTCAAATTGAATTTGAAGAACAAGTTTGAATGAGAAGGGAAAGGAGGAACACACTAGAACCCAGTGTATCTGAAGTAAAAGAGATAAGCATTTCCTATTCACAATGGCAGCTAGGATCTTAGCTCACACAGAGTTCACACTGATTGCTCTGGTTTTGCTACTTACAGTCCTACAAAATTCAGAGGAAACCTACTCAAAGTCAATGTCCCACACCTCGTAAGATTTTTCTTTGGAATTAGAGAGATACAGAAATGCCATCACACCTGGATAGAGAAGCCATATGCAAATTTGAGAGCCAGCAGAAGGCATGGATTTCTCACCTGCTTTCATTTAATCCCTTCACAGTCTTCACCATAATCAATACCCTGCGATGCAGAAGTTATGACCAAGAGATCAGAGATGGCTCCAGTGACAGAGCTTGTACCCTTTTATTGCATCGATCTTTCAAAGGAGATGAGAGTAACATATAGGAAAGGGTGTTAACTGGAAAACTAGTTGGCAAGAGGTTGCTTGATCATTTCCAGTACTCATTACAAATAAATAAATAAGTAATTTCACTTTGAAACAAAGTCCTCTCTCTTTGATAAACAGAACAGGGCAACAACATATTGTTCAGTGAATTATGGTGACTAGAATCTCCCTCCAAAAATTACTTGTCATGGCAACGAGCAAGTGTCACCCCTAAAGCCAGCAGCCTGAAGCAGATAGATTGTTTCAATTATCTAATTTTCACAATGAATGAACCCTGCTTATAGGAAATCCATAGGTGGCTGGCAGTGGTAAATGGTGGCTGTGACACATACAGAGCTGGGAGATTTACATCCTGTCTCGAAATCCAGAACAGGATTGTAATTTTCTGTAAATATTCATAGAAGTAAAAGGAGGAAAAGACCAAGAAGAAATGAGGACACCATAAAACTTCCCCTTTTGTCTTAGTTTTTGGAATGTGCCTCCTCTTTCCAGGGTAGAGAATAGCTCATGAAAACATGTGCCTTTACTGTGCTACGTGTCTGTTTGTGACACACTCCTGCAGTGCCCCTTTCAATGGCTTTGGGTGGTTTATGCATGTGACCAATGAACTCCTTTACTTTTGCAATGCTTATTGCACATGCAATGGACACTAAAATTTTGCATAAGGCTTCCTGCTAAACCATCATATCAATTACCTTATATTTGAAGAATCTCTCTTCTCTGTTTTTAGTTGTATAGAGCATTCCAGGGGGAGGATGGGGTTAAGGGGATAACATGTACTTCCTGCCATACCCAGATAAATGGCCTTGGTTGATATGAAACAGGAAGGAAGCAGGCCTTGATTGGTGCATCCTCACCACCCAACTCACCCTCAGAGACTGGTTACTCACCATCTCTGGATTTCGTTGCTTCTTCCTATACATCTATACATGTGAGAAACAGGGCTCAAATAGTTCTCATTCTGTGTCTATTTCTTCCATTCCGATTCTTGTCCCCTATTTTTAACCTATATTTAACCTCTACCTATTCTGAGAATTTATTGTTTTAGGGAAGACATTTCAACCAGGATGATGACCAAGAAACTTTTCTTTTCCCAAAAAAATGACAGATTTAGATAGAGAAACGTAAGGCACCAAGACCATTTTGTGTTATGTGGTTATTTTATTGGGGTTATTTTGTCACTAGTGAAAATGAGGCACAATGGTGTACCTTCTCAGTACATATATGAACACATGGTGTGCAGTCTATCCAGATAACCAAGCCTGTTTCCTTGTTTCCCACTCAGTCCTACAGATAATCACTGCCCAGACTACTTGTTAAACTTCCACAAGACTTCCAGACCTTTGAAACTTGAGGAAGTAAAAAATGTCTTCTCTGCACTGATTTTTTTTCCTGATAATCACATCCCTTTTTCAATATGGGTTAAAAAGAGAAGAAGAAGGAGAATTTTATCTCAATGTAATTTCTTTTTAAGTGATGCTGACATTAATCAAATCAGTTTATTTTCAAAGTGATGCTAAATCCCATAAGACAGCATGGACACAGGCATTTAGTTATGCATGCATCATCTCAATACTCCTGTTTGGCAAAGTTCAGTTTACAAAGCAAAACTCAGCAATGATTTTCTTTGCAGTAAATTGGAAGAACATCTAGGGAGAAGATCTTCCAAAGTTGGTGTATATCAGGAAATCTATAGCCCTATCCCCTTCAATCTAGCAATGACCCTGAGACAAATAACAGGAGCTATAATCATCCATTTTTCAACTTCTGGCCTTGTGAGCATTTCTGATCCTCTTCTTCTTTATGACCTTTGTTCAAAGAACACATGTCTGTTGTTCAATAGTTTAAACTCTAATGACTAAATAAGTGTTTATTTTGAAAATTGGCTAAAGGGAAGGCGGACACAAGTTCAACTTTTCACTGAAATTGTGTTTATACTGATAGAAAATTCTATGAAAGACCCAGACAGCTTACAATCAAGCACATAACGTTCATTAATGAGAGGCTGAGGATTTCTGGGGATTTTATGTTTTTAGAAAAAGGGAAAAATGTAATGAAGTAGCATTCTCTCTGTGCGTGTATGTGTCTCTGTCTCTCTCTTTTTCTCTAATGATATTATTTCCTCTCTCATCCTTGAGCTTACTCTGTAGGAGCTTTGAACTTTTGAGACATACTTCAGCTCTTGAAGTAGAAATCTCGAATGTGTACTATCATTATTCTTTACCTCATAATACAATAACATAATGATGAATAAAGAATTAATTGTGAAGAAAAGGCATATGGAGTGGGGAAGAATGATGGAAATGGTGCATCTGATGAAGAAGCACTGAACATTAAAATGGGCATGTTAAATCTCAGTCCCAATGTACTATCTTTCAAGATGTAGAAAATGAAAAATATTAACCAAAAAGAACCTATTGTCATAAAAATTATAAAAGTAAACAAAAATGGGGTAAGGGTATCAAATATGATATTTGTGGGTATAATATAGTTCAGAAACAAACATATTTGACTCCACTAGAGAATAAGGGGGCTCAAAGGGGTCAAATGATCTACGTTTTCACACATTCCATTTTGGGGTATTTCTCTAAAAGAACTGACATCAGAATTAGTACTCCTGTGTTTGTTGTAACAGTATTCCCCAAAGCAAGATATAAAAACAACTATTCATGGATGGATGGATAAATGGGTAATGAAAATATGTTATATCTGCAAGGTATTCATCAGTTATCATAATAAAGATAAAAACATATTTAGTTTATTATTTTTGAGGGTAAAAGTCCAAAGAATGTAACACAGTAGCGGCTCTGATAAGGGGTCACATTGACCTTCTCATGGACAGTGCCCTAATGGCAGGAGCATTTGTGAGAGGAAGGCTACATGGCCAGGCAAGAGGCCAGAGAGAAGGAAAAGCTAGCCTTGCTCCTCAGCTCATAAGAACTAACTCAGAGATCTTAGGAGAATAAACTTAATCATTTGCAAGGGCAATGCCTGCAGTAACCTAAACACTTTCCACTAGCTCCAACTTTTAAAGATTTCAAAACTTCCACATCACCACACTGGGTCCAAGCTTCTAATACATGAGCCCACAGGGTACAAATCATATCCAAACCAGAGCACACATAACAAAATAGTATTCAATTTAGAAAGAATAGTAATCCTTCCACACATGACCTTGTCCATTCCATGAAATAAGCCAGTGACATAAAGACACATATTGCATGACTGCATTCTATAGACTGTCCTCTAAGAATGCTACAGGTTTTCCAAAGTAAAGATTTTTGAAGTGTTCTACTGAAAGTGGATCTCGCCTGTAAACCTAGTTACTCAGGAGCCTGAGATCTGAGGATCACAGTTCGAAGGCAGACTGGGCAGAAGAGTCTGCAAAACACTCATCTCTAATAAACTGCTCAGAAAAAGCCAGAAGTGAGGCTATGGTTCAAGTCGTAGAGTGTAAGCCTTGAGCATAAAGAGGCTCAGGGACAGCATCCAGGCCCTGAATACAAGCCCCAGGACAAGCAAAAAAACAAAGCCAGAGAGAGAGAGGAGGGAGGGAGTGAAGGAGGGAGGGAGGAAAGGAGGGAGGGAGGGAGGGAGGGAGGAAGGAAGGAAAGAAGGAGGGAGGGAGCGAGGGAAGGAAGGAAGGAAGGAAGGAAGGAAGGAAGGAAGGAAGGAAGGAAGGAAGGAAGGAAGGAAGTGACTTTGAGCAAAAGTTCAGATTGCCAAGTAGGAACAATCTGGAATAGGTTTAGAAGGAGTGTGGGCTCCAGTTCCAAGTGTTTCTTTCAGATTTGAAAACAAAACAGATCTCCAGTATGTGAGATATGAAGTTACAGGGCCAGAATTAAAAGCCATAATTATCATAAAAACTCAACAAAGATGAACCAGAAGGTTCTTGGGCTGGCACCAGGGTCCCCATGTAGTGATTTTTTTTAAATGGAAGTGGTCGATCTTAACATATGGCTTATGAAGTTAGTCTTTTTATTCATTCAATAAATATTTATAGCACCTCTATATGTCAGGCACTCTTGTAGGCACTATAGATATAGTGACATATAAAATAGACTTGATTAACTGAGATTATAAACTAATGTAAAGATAGACTTTTTAAAAAATCATCACAGGTAAGATGTAGACAAACAAATTTTGTCTCGATTGCTATGGAGAGAAATAAAAGAAACAGTATGCTTGCATATTTTTATCTTAGTATCATGGCAGGATATCTGGAAAGCCAACTTGAAACAGACTTGAAGGATTAGTAGATGTTAGATAGACAGAGAGAGGGAGGAAGAGACGTAGAGTAGAAAGGAGAAAACAAGTGCAAAGGTTAGACAGAGAGAGCTCCACAGGTTTGGGGGGAACTAATAGAAGCCTGGTACCACTAGGGTACAGAAAATGATCAGGAAACTGATGTCTGTGACACCAGGAATGCTACAGGACTCCATGAACCATGTAGTATTTTTGTACCAAATAAAATGGAAAGCCATTGAAAGGTTTCAGCCAGAATAAAATTGTTCAAGCTAGCACTTGTTTAAAAAGCACATCGTGGCTTATTTAGTTGCAACAGGCAGAGAAAGAAAGAAAGATGAACCTGGGAAATTTCTATAGATGAATGCTAATGGTGTCATGAACTGGGCTGGGAACGTGAGTATAGAAACTAGGGCAGTACTTGTAGTTCTTCTATCAACTCCTCTCTGTTATGATAAAGAGGTGCAGCCCACCTATGTACCTCTTATGATCCCACCTATGATAATTCTCCTGAATTGTCACCCAGATCCATCTGGCAGGCCCATCAAGAACAAAGAGGACTCAAGGCCATGCTAGCAGTTACCTTGATTAATAATCCTCTTACAGTTTTCCATACCCAATTTTCACCTAGAAAGCTCTATTTTCTCAGGTTAAAGACTTCTTATCAGGAGCAAAGAAAAGCATTGCATGCTGCTAACTCATTTTGTCTTCATTTGACAAGAGATGCCTGAAATCCTAGAGGTAAGCACATGAGAATTGACCTAACCACAGGAAAAGCAAGGGTGCTGACTTGAAAGTCTGCAAGAGATGCATCATTTATGATTAATGTCACCATGGGCGCTGAAGGCTTTGATATGGATGCTGGAGATATCCACCTGCTTTCAATCAGCTAGGACAATCTCCCACCTAAGACCATTTAATTCATGGGGAAGAAAGCTTTTTGAGAAGCTTGCCCACTAACCATCTCAAATATTAGAAGTTTAAGGTCAGTAACCAAATCCTCGCAAAGGAAATGTGGAATTTTTCCTCAGCACTATTTGGAAAAACCACCAGATTTAGCAGAAACTAGGTCTGAAAATTAAAAACAAAAACAAAAACAGAGGAGGCTGGGATTTAGCTCAGTGGCAAAGTACTTGCCTAGCAAATGTAACATCCTGAGTTTGATCCTCAGTACCAAAACCAAAAAGACAAAAAAGAGGAAAAGTAAAGCATAAGAGTAAGACTGACTGCTAGATATGCCTCATGTCATTTACATTGGAAGTCCCCATTTGTTTTTGACCCCAACATTCTTGATATTTCAATTTACCCTACCACAATATCTCCAACTATAGAAAGTTGTTAGGACCTTAATGGCTATCTCCAGCTTTTGATGGCCATATTCAGAATTATATCACAAGTAGAATACCAGGTGTAGCTCCATTATATTTGGAAGCCTCCCAGAGACTATTTGTCAAAGGGATGGAATGGAATAAAAAGTACAGAGACTTTGTACACAGATTGTGACCTGTAAAGTTCACACTTGAGAAAGCAGGGACATACCCCTGTTTCTATCTTAGAAGCCATTCATATTTCACTTCCTAAACTCTAACTTCCAGTCTAAAAAGTTTTTAGATTGATACAGAAACTATTTAACCTCATAAAATAGAGAGAAAAGATTCCTTCAGTTGTTCCTTCTGTTCATTTTTAAACATTCATTCATTTATCAGTAATTCAACAAATATTTGAAGTCTATACCCTGGATTCATGAGACAATTACTTATATTCTTTGAGCTTCAGGGGTCTTATTTGTGGATTAAGTAAAGAGAGAATCTTTTTAAAGTAGCCAGCCCAGACAGGTACTGATGGGTCACATTTGTAACCCTAACTACTCAAGAGGCTGAGATCTGAGGATTGTGCTTTGAAACCAGCTAGGCAGAAAAGTCCATGAGACTGTTGTCTCTAATGAACAATTAGCAAAAGTAAACCGTAAGTGAAACTGTAGTTCAAGCAGTGAGTGCTAGCCTTGAGCAAAAAGCCAGGCAAACTAGGAACCAATGAGCTATTCAGGATGCTAAGAATTTTGTAGTTGAAAGATAGTCCAGACAGGAAAACCCCTATCCTCAATTAACTACCAAAAAGCAGGAAATGGGGCTATGGTTCAAGCGATAGAGCACTAGTCTTGAGCAAAAACTAAACAACAACAACAACAACAAATTACCTCAGGGACAATGTCCAGGCCCTGAGTTTGAGCCATAGAACACACACACACACACACACACACATACACACACACACACACACACCACAAAGCCAAGCAAGACTGCCATGACTAGAATTTAAGCCCCTGTACGGTCACACACAAAGAAGAAGCATTAAGTTGTGTCTGGCAATTAGGAGCAATTAGGATTCCTGCCTCCACTTTCTCTTGCCTTGCACCTGCAACCTTGACAATCCTTGAACAATTTCATTCTTATAACTGAACTTGCTCCAAGATTAGAAAAATCAGACACCTGCACAGCCCTTCAAGCTACCACAGGAGAATCTAAGTTGGATAAATGAAGAGTCCTCACCAGGCTCGTGGGACAGCAGCAATAAACCATGAAGTTCCTTCTATTTTCAGTGGGAAGTGGAACTCTGGGCATGTTTCCACATCTCTGTGATGGTGGGATGCAATTATGTTCCCTTCTCTGTGATGATGCTACTGTGATATCTAACACCTGCCTTTAGGGAAGTAGGTTTATGTCTGGTTCATATCTTGCAAGCATGAAAATTGCGCAGGTCTTTGCTCTCATAGGGAGGACCTTCTTGGCTGACTTCTGCACAATGCACCATAGGGCAGAAGCTGTTGTTATTTAAAAAGGCATCATAAAATATCAAGCCGAGCCAACCACATACCAGTTGAAAAGAAAAACCTATTCATCAGAGGGCATTACTGGGAAAGAAACAGCACAGTTAATTTCACAATAACTCCAACATAATAGAGGAACAAAATTAAGCTTGCAATACTGTTACAACTCCTGAGCCTCAAAGCCAACATAAAATAATTGAGGAAAAAGGAAATAAAACAAATATATGTCCTGCTTGGAGATAAGACAAGACAAGAAGATGACAAAAAAATATTCTGCAAGTTCAAACAACTCCCAATGAGCCTGGACACTTCTCAATTGTTTAGAAAGATAAATCTTAACATACAACTAATGGTTGTATCTTATTTGAATATACATGTTCAAATATATATATAGCAAATGAGAAATACATTACATATAATGTTACATATTTACATAATTATTATATATTATATATTTTTATATTATATATATGAAACAGGAGGACATGAAAACAAGTTAGCAAATGATAATATGCTTAGTTTTGCTAATTTCCATTACAAAATTATGTAGACTCCAGAGCCAGCACTTGTTAAATACAATATTTAATTCTTAACTGTAGGGATCATGGAGAAAAACCTTCTAAGCACCTGCAATATAGAAATTGGGACCTAAAAAAGAATGGCTTAAGCTAAAAGAATAGTATTTTCTTGGTATCTACTCTCTGCCAGACCCCACAAGGGGTACCTGATACATGTTTCCTTCTGTGGTCACAAAGTGAACAGGCAAGAAAGATTACCACAGAGTCAGGAATCTCAGGTCTAGAAGATGTGCTGTGTGTTATTAGACAAGCCGTATTACTTTTCTGGGCTCAGCAGCCCCAGCTACTAAATGTGGGGAATCATACTGTGGTGGCCAGTTAAATGGCGGTGTGAGGAGGAAGTAAAATAACAAAGGGTATAAATCAAATGACATCTGTGGATGTCAAGGTTTTTTGTTGTTTTGATTTATTTTGCTTTTTAAAATCTTTGAATTCAAAATTCTGCTCAAAGGGCTAAATGAATTCTCTGAACCTATGGAGAGATTGCTTCTGCCGACTGCTGTGTTTTTTTTTTCTTTGCAGAGGCTGGGGGATTAAATTTCTCCTGCTTTTATGATTGATCTGACCTTGCAGAGTTCCTCATTATTCATACCCTGCTCTAATTACGATGCTCATGAAATGAACGGGAGGTACAGCAAGTAGTTTTGTTATATTTTTTCAGGAAACTTGGAGTCTCTCCAGATATTTAAAGAGATTGGTTTCGTTGGTTAAACCTGCTTTGATTTCTCTGACTCCAGCAACACCCAAGTACTCGTGCATCTTTATATTTGAAGAAACGGTGTAATAGATGAATTATCTTGTCTCTATACCTCTCCTCTTTAATGATACCCCACAGGTCACGTCTTCCCTTTTCAAGCATCCAGCAGTGAAACTTGTATATAAATTCCTATACCTCTTTGCCAACTAAAAGTGTGAGATAGAGGCTTGAACAATCTAACCTCACTGTTTGGGTAACACAGAGAATGACAACAACAACATTGTCTCTATGTTTTCATAGACTCTTGAGTACAATTATTCAGACTGACACCTGCTTATGGAGATGAGACCACATAGGTCTAAGGAGATTCCTGCTATCTGGAAAGAGTCATTTGCCTTATTTTCTTCTTTCTTCTAAGTCAGGAGGCCTCCAACAAGGTGGCAAGGAGAATGCCCCCGGGGATTGTTACTCTGGGTTGCTGCAACTCCCAGCCAGCCTCTCCCTCATCAAACAACACAATCACCCCAAAGTATGAGCAAGGAATGTCTTTCAAGAGCTAAATGTATAAACAAGTCTGATATATCATGCAGCGGAATAGTAGTTATCAACGAAAAAGGAACAAAACATTCAATTATTTTGAGACATAGAGGAACCTTAAAACAATCTTGCTCAGTGAAAGAGGCCAAACTAAAGGACATTGTGAAAAGGTCAAAACTGTGGAAACTAAAATGTTCAGTGGTTAAAACACTAAAAAAAGAAAGGTAAGTTTAGGGAATTTTTAAGTGGGTGAAACTTTTGTATCATATTTTGGTGATGTGTGACATTACACATTTATCAAAATATACATACAGAAATTTACAACACAAAAACTGAGCCATCACAAGTTATAATAGCTCTTTTAAAAAATAGTGTTTTCATCCAGGCATCAGTGGCTCACACCTGTAATCCTAGCTACTAAAAATGCTAAGATCTGAGGATCATAGTTAGAAGCCAACACAGACAGGTTATCCCTGAAGACTCATCTCCAATTAAGCACCAACAAAGCCAGAAGTGGAGCTGTGGCTCAAGTGGTAGATTACAAACCTTAAGCAAAAAAGCTCACAGACAGCTCTCAGGCCCTGAGATGAAGCCCTAGGACTGACATAAAAAAATAGGATTCCTTATTACCTTACTCATGTACAGCATCTTTACAATAAAATAACATTAAAAAATAAATGAACTAAAATATGATTCAAATAAATATATCCTGAAATAAACACTAATTCCACTAGAACATTTTAATTAATATCTAGTTTTAATGAAATGTTCCCTGATTTTTTATTGTATTTTATTGTAAAGATACTGTACAGAAGGGTTACAGTTACATGAGTAAGGTAATTAGTACATTTCCTCTTTTGTGTGTGTGTGTGTGTGTGTGTGTGTGTCATGGTGCCTAAACTCTGGGTCTGGGAACTGTCCCTCAGCTCTTCAGTCAAGGCTAGCATTCTACCACTTGAGCCACAGTACCACCTACAGCTTTTTCTTCAGTGCAATCAAACCCAGGGCCTCATGCATGCTCTCTACCACTGAGCCACCTTCCCAGCATAGTACATGTCCTCTTGCGTATTTGTACCCCCTCCTTTGCTTTTCCCCAGCCATCCCTTCCCTCCCTATCTCCCCAACCCCCCTTCCCCTCCCCCGAAGTTGTAAAGATAGTTTTTAATATACTGTCTTGTACATCTCATTGTTACAATGGGTCAGCTTGTATCCTTGTTTCAGCATTTTGTTATTTCCTTTCCCCTCCCCAAATTAGAAAAATGCAAATACAAGATGCAGATCACCAGAATCAAATATAGTGAAAAGAGGGGTTACACAATGGGGGAAGAACATACTAAAGAAACAAAAGAAATCACATAGTATATTATAAGTACATTAAAAACAACAGCAACAAAGATAAACCCTCTTGTGTCTCAATCTTGGGGTTCATTTCATTTAGCATCATCTTATAAGATCACATGTACATCACTTTTGACCATTTCTACTTGTCTGATAAGGTTATCCTAGATGTATTCTAGTTATTGCAAATAAGGGAAACCATGGGACCTACATTTTTGGGGTCAGGTTTATTTCACTTAGTATAATTTTTCCAAGTCTTTCCATTTCCTAACAGATGAGGCAGTGTCATTCTTCCTGATGGAGGCATCGAGATATATATATATATATATATATATATATATATATATATATATATATATATATATATATATATATATATATCACATTTTCTTGATCCATTCATCTACTGAGGGGCATCTGTGTTGGTTCCATATCTTAGCTATGGTAAATAATGCTGCAATAAACATAGTTGTGCTGGTAGCTTTAGGATGGTCTTGTTTGTGATCATTTGGGTAAATGCCCAAAACTGGGATTGCTGGATTTTAAGGGAGATCTATGTATACTCTTTTGGGGAACCTCCATACTGCTTTCCAAAGTGGCTGAACAAGTTTACACTCCCACCAACAATGCAGTAGGGTTCCCTTTTGGCCACTTCGCTTCTAGCAGCTGTTGTTATTAGATTTCTTCATTATAGCCATTCTAACTGGGGTGATTTGGAATCTCAATGTTATTTTGATTTGCATTTCTTTTATGGCTAGAGAGGTTGAGCATTTCTTCATGTGTCTATTGGTCATTCTTATTTCCTCTTCAGAGAAGTCTCTCTTTAAGTCTTTAGCCCACTTATTAATCTGGTGTTTGTTTCTTTGGGGATTTGTTGCTGGGGGAGATAATTTTTTTTAATTCTAAGTATATTTTAGATATGAGACCCTTGTCCATTGTATGGCTAGTGAAGATCCTTTCCCAGTCCGTGGGCTTCCTATTAATCTTGCTAGCTATGTACTTTGCCATGCAGAAATTCTGCAGTTTCAAGCAATCCCATTTGTCCAACCTTTCTTTGATCTATTGTGTTTCTGGGTCTTTATTAAGAAAATTTCATCAAAAGAGCCCTAGAGTTTCTCCTATTCCTTCCTGTAAAGTTATCTGGGTGTCTGCTTAGACTTGGAGGTCTGTGATCTATTTGGAGTTCATTCTGCTGCAGGGTGATAGATAAGGGTCTAATTTTAGTTTTTTATGCCAGGACCATATACTGAAGAGGCTATCTTTCTTCCATTCTACTTTTTAGCTCCCTTATCTAGGTGTAGGTGGCTATAGGTCTGTGGGTTCATTTCTCAGTCTTCAGTCCTATTTTATTGGTCCTCAGATATGTTCTTGTGCCAGTACCAAGCCGTTTTTATTACTATGACTTTGTGGTAGACTTTGAAATTTGGTATTGATATTCCTTCAGTAGTGTAATTTCTGTTAAGGATTATTTTTGCTATGTGGAGTCTTTCATTATTCCATATGAATTTTTGGATTGCTTCTTCTATTTCATTGAAGAATGAGGTTGGGCTATTGATAAGTATCACATTGAATTTGTAGATAGCCTTTGGCATTATTGCCATTTTCATGATGTTGATCCTCCCAATCCAGGACAATGGGAGCTTTTCCACTTTCTTAGTTCTGCTTTAATGTCCTTTTTCAGGATTTTAAAGTTTTCTTCATAGAAGTCCTCCATTTCTTTAGTTGACTGCTAGGTATTTTATTTTTCATGGGGCTATTACAAAAGGAGTTGCTTTCCTGATTTCAGCCGTGCTCTTTTCATTATTGGCATACAGAAAGCCATTGATTTTTGATGATTAATTTTTATGTATTTTCTCTTACATTTATTAATGAATATTTTCATTGGTTTAGCACTAATTACAAAATAGTCCTACATTCAAATAGATATACCACATTGACAATTAATTTTATACCCTACTAGTTTGCCAAAGTTTTGAATCAGCTCAAGTAACTTGGGAATGGAGTCCATGGGGTGCTTTAAACACAAGATCATGTCATCTGCAAAGAGGGAGAGTTTTACTTCAGCTTTCCTTATTTGGATCCCCTTTTTGTTTGCATCTTGTCCTATTGCTCTAGCTAGGCACTCTAATACTAAATTTCAAGAAGTAGAGAGAGTGGACAACCTTGTCTCATTCCTGAACTTAGAGGAAATGGCTTTAGCTTTTTACCATTAAGCATAATGCTAGCTGTAAGTTTTCCATACATAGCCTTTATTATATTGAGGAATGTTCCATGGATTCCTAGTTTCCAGAGCTTTCATGATAAAGGGGTATTGGAACTTTTCAAATGCTTTTACTTCATCTATTGAGATAATCATGTGGTTCTTATCCTTGCTCTTGTTGATGTGATGAATTATATTAATTGATTTGTTATATTAATTGATTTGCATATATTGAACCAGTTTTGCATCCCTGAGATGAATCCTGTTTGATCATAGTGTATGAGTTTTTTTGAGAAGTCGATTGGCCAAAATTTTGTTGAAATGTTTTTCATTGATGTTCCTCAAAGAAATGGGTCTATAGTTCTCTTTCTTTGACAAGTCTCTGCCTAGTTTGAGGATGAGGGTTATGATGGCTTCATAGGAAGTTTCATAGTGAACTTTCACTTAAAATTACATTGATGAGTTGGAGGAGTATCGGTGTGAGTTCTGCTTTGAAGGCCTGATATAATTTAGCTGTAAACCCATCCAATTCTGGGCTTTTCTTAGGTGGGAGGGCTCTTATTGCTGCTTCTATTTCCATGCTTGCTATGGGCCTGTTTAGTTGGTTTAAATCATCTTAGTTTAGTTTGGGCATATCAGTATTTGCTAGAAATTTGCCTATTTATTTCAGATTCTCAAATATTAGCATAAATGTTTGAGAAGGATCCCTTATAATGTTCTGAATCTTGGTTCTTTCTGTGGTGATTTTTCCATTCTCATCTCTGAATTTGTTTATTTAGGTGTGTTCTCTTCTTTCTCTTATAAGATTTGCTAAGGATCTGTCAATTTTGTTAACTTTTTCCAAGAACGAACTCTTAATTTTGTTAATTCTTCCTAGGGCTTTTGGACTATAATTCATTTAATTCTGAGTTAATTTTAATTTTTTGTGTCCATCTACTGGATTGAGGTTTAGCTTGTTGTTCATTTTCAAGGAGCTTCAGGTGCCTCATTAAATTGTTGGTTTCAGATCTCTCCAATCTGTTGATGTAGGAACTCAGAGCTATAAACCTACCTCTGTGTGCTGACTTTACTATGTCCCACAGCAGCTGTTGGTTTATGTGTTCATTTTTGTTAAATATCATGAACATTTGAATTTCCTTTCTAATCTCTTCCATGACCCACTGGTGGTTCAACAGAGTGTTGTTCGCCTACATGGATTACAGTATTTTTGGTGGCTTTTTTTTAAATTTTATTTTATTTTATTTGTGAACATACTGTACAGAGGGGTTACAATTGCATGGGCAGGATAATGCGTACATTTCTTACCAAGCATTGCAGCCTCCTC
>NW_012267268.1:2332-39683 GCF_000151885.1 Dipodomys ordii | reverse complement strand
TCTTTGATTTGTTGTGTTTCCGGGTCTCTATTCAAAAAATTTCGGCCTGTGCCAAGGAGACCTAGGGTTTCTCCTATTCCATCCTGTTTTTTGGTGGCTTTTGATGTTGAATTTTCATTTTATTTCCTTGTGGTCAGAGAGAATGCAGGGCATAATTTCAATGTTTCTGAATTTGGACAAATTTGCTTTGTAACCTAGAATGTGATCTATTTTGCAGAATATTCTGTGTGCTGCTGAGAAGAACATGTAATCTGATTCTGCTGGGTAAAATATTCTGTAGATGTCTGTTAAGCCAATTGATCTATGCAGTTGTGTAGATCTGAGGTTTCTCTGTTGAGTTTTTGTCGGGTTGATCTATCCATCAGGGATAGTGTTGTTACTGTCCCCAACAATTAATGTTTTGGGATCTATGTGGGATTTGAGGGAAAGTAGTGTTTCTTGGATAAATTTTGGTGCTCCATTATTCGGTAGGTAGAGATTTAGAATTGTAATATCCTCCTAAAGGAGAGATCCCTTAGTTAGTATGTAATGACCTTCTTTACCTCTTCTCTTTAATTTTAACTTGAAGTCTATTTTATCTGATATTAGGTTTTCAACTCCCACCTGTTTATGAGGACTGTTGCTTGGTAGATTTTATTCTAGCCTTTCACTTTCAGAATGTTTGTTTTTGTGGGCAAGGTGTGTCTCTCGAAGGCAGCAGATAGAAGGATCTTGCTCTTTGACCAACTAGACAGTCTATGTCGCTTAAATTGGAGAGTTAAGTCTATTTATATTGAGAATTAGGACTGAGAGGTATTTGTTGCTACCTTTTTATCCTTTTAGGAGCCTGTGACTTGGCATTCTTGCTCTGATTACATAGTTCTCTTTTTGTGTGCCATTTCACTGCGAATATCACATTCTTGTTGGTTTTCTATGTGTAGAATGTCTTTTAGGATTTCTTTTTGTCAAGCTGCTTTGGTAGCAATGTATTGTTTCAGTTTTTCCTCGCTGTGGAAGGTTTTTATTTGTCCTTCTGCTATGAATGAGAGCTTAGCTGGTTAAATTATTCTTGGTTGGTAGTTATTTGTCTTTAGGGCATGGCATGCATCTTTTTAGGCCATCCTTTCTTTCATGGTCTCTGCTGAGAAATCTGAGGTTATTCTGATTGGCATAGGTGATTGTTCTCTTCTCCCTGGCAGCTTTAAGAATTCCCTCCTTTGCTTCTACTGATCCTGTACAGACTATCATGTGGCAGTGGGATGTCCTAGTCTTGTCTCATCTATTTGGGGTTCTAAAAGTTTCTTGTATCTGGATGGACCTGTCCTTTGCATATTTGGGAAGTTCTCTGCTCCGATTCTGCTGAATATATTTCCTAATCCACTGGCTTCCCTCTCTAGACCCTCCTCAATACCTATTAGTCTCAAATTAGCCTTTCTGATCAGCAATGATCTGTCATGCTTCTTGGTTTTGTTATGAAGATGTGTGTGCTCTTTCTCTATGGAGTTTAAACTATCTTCTGCATCAGAGATTCTGTCTTCTCCTTCTTCCATTCTGCTTTCAAGGCTATTTATCTCCCTTCCTTCTTGCTGGTCTTCCTTAATGGTGGTCATCTCTTAATTGAGGTTTTCTTTTAAGTCTTGAATAGATTTCCTTACCTTCTGAATTTGGTTTTCAGACTTGTCTTTCCACTCCTTTAGCTGGGTTTCTATCTTTTCATTGGACTCTTTCTTCTTCTGTTGAAGTTCCTTTATCTTTTATCTGTGGAGGCCATGAAGTCATCTATTAGTTTCTGGTTGGCTTTACCACGTTCTCGTATAGACCTATGCAGGTGTCTAACTTTTCATTCAGCAAATTTACCAGTCATGCTTTTAAAATATCATGAGCATTATCCTCTAGGTCATTCTGGGAGTCTCTGTAGCTTGTTTATGTAGAGATGGAGTTGGGGTTAGTTATTGGCCATGTTTCTTGTGTTTCTGTGATTAGTTCTACCCATTTGGAGACAAGATCCACTCAAATACAATAGGACAGTCTTTTAGGGCAGGAGCCAGCCTGATGTTATAGAGATGTATAAAACTTATGATTTAAAAATTATGGGTAAGTGTTTCCTTATTTAGCTCTCTTTTCTTTGCTTGAGGAGGGATGGTGTAGTTCCAAGGTAGAGATTACATATAGTTGTAACTTGCAAGATGATCTGGGTTTGGCTGTTAAATAGTCTGTACTTTAGGATTAACAAGATGGGGCCCTGTACTCAGTCAAAGTGGAAGCAACTGCAAGTTGGCTCAAATATTAACTTTTAGGGATCAATGGACTGAAGTAAAAGGAGCAGAGAAGGGTTGGGATTGGAGAGGTGTAAATTTAAATTAAGAAGAAAAATTGGGTATAATGATAGTAGAAGGGTAAGAACAACTTAGAGGAGAGGTATATGTAGTAGGAAGGGAATAGAGACCGTGTTTCAACGCATAAGACATAGAAAAGAATTTGAAGATAGATCATGCAAGGAATAGCTTAGAAATTTAGATGAAAATAAGAAAATATATATGTATATTGGGAGAATTGCTGATATTAGAAAAAGTTTTATTGAATAAAATTTATTTGAAGAATATTTGAAAGTTTATTTATCTAAGATAAATCCTGTAATTATTGTGTGTAGAACTAAACAGGTTAGCTCTGATGGAGTAGTAGTACAATGTGGAGAGAAACAAAGATGAAGAAGTGAGAGAAAAAAATAAAATTAGGAAATTGAAAACTAAATATTAGTGAAAAATAGAAGATTTAAGTAAAATAGCAGATCCTAAGAACACAACTAAAAAATAACACAAAGGAACAAAACAAATAACATTCAAAAATTATATAGATAGATAGATAGATATAGAGATATATATAGATATATATATCTCGAGTGAGTTTTTAGGCTTGTTTGGAGGAGCTTGAGTCTCCACATAGGTCTCTAAGCTGATCCCTGATAAAACCTTGTATGCCTTGCAATAGTTTGCTTTTCTTGTGGCTTGTTTGGATCCTGACGGCCTTTTGACAAGGGAAGGTGACTGCTATCTAGAATCCCACCTTCAGGCCTTAGGGCAGAGTGTTGGTGTATTGGGATTTGTAGTCTTCCATCACAGGCATGGAGACCTGTTCCCAGGCATTCCCAGGTGGCCGGAGGTTTAGGAACAGAGCTGAGATTTGTGTTCATGTCTGATGTGATCCCCCCCCACGCCTTTTGGATGGGGGACTTTGGTCAGAGGGCTTTGGGACCCTACTGAGAATTGCCACAGCTAAGGAGTGGATCCAATTGGTTTACTCTCAAGATCTGTAGCTGGTGGTGAGCTGGACCCCAGAAGCGTGTATTTTGGCAGCCAGGATAGTGTTGGATGGTGTTGGTTCTCAGTGAGAGGGTCTGGACCAGGTGGGAGGGTTGGGTCTACAGCAGCTGAAGGGTCTCACTATGAGTGGTGGGGAGTCTGGGCGCTGGACCAGATGAAGCTTTGTGGTAGGCAGCGGCAGTGCTGGGCTGAAGCAGCGGTGGTGTGTGGGGCCAGTGGCTGTGGGCTGTGTCAGTGGGGGCACTGCAGGACCACCTAGTTCGGCAGGTGGGACTCTCCACAGCATCTCTGGACTGTGCTGGAAGCGGTGGTGAAGGTGCAGCCTGGTTTGTGCAGGGTATGCAGAGCCTGCAGACTGATGCCACGGTGACTTTGAGAGCCCAGGGTTGCTGCCCAGTGATGGCAGGGAAGGAGCAGGTCCTGGCAGAGTGCCCGGTCTGTGCAGTGGTTGGCCGGTGGGGTGAGAGGTTGTCTGGGGCTGTGGTGTCCTTGGGGCCATGCGAGGATCCCGCCAGTGCTGCAGGCACGGGACCTTACATTGGCTCCAGCCAGGACTTTAGGGTGCATACCCAGCGGTGCCTATTTATGGCAGTTGCAATAGCGGTGTTTGTTGAGTCTGTTCCTCCTCCATAGCCATCCAGTGGACAGGTTGGAGCCAGGGTCTGTTTGCCAACTCTGGGGTCTCCACCAGTTGCCCTCCTGAATTTCCACGGGTCTGGGTTGAGTGCTTTCTTCAGATTTTGGATGCTTCTCTGCTTAAAATGTGCAGAAAGCCAGCGTGGAGTGTGGGGTGCTGCCACTCAGTGGGGTCCTGCTTACTCTTCTCTTTTCACTTTCCTGGTTTGCCTGTTGGGATATTCCTTTTGTAGTTGGAAAATTCATTACATATTTAGAGTTTGATTGGAGTGAGTCAGTTGAGATAAAGTGTGTGCTGTGACCTAAGATCTTAATTTGGTCAGAGACCCGTAGTGGTACTACTTGTGAGAGCATCTTATTTATTTGAACCAGAATCCAAATCAAAGTCAACATATGACACTTAGATTGTGTGTATCCTAAGTTTTTAAATATTCCCTCATTTTGATACTATTTATATCAGTTATTGTTTTAAGAAGTTATTTGCCTTATAGAATGTCCGAATTTAATAATGACAGTATTCTGATGTCATTTAATAGAACCCTACCTCCCTAGGTTTTCTGTAAAGTGTGAGTTAGATCAGGACGACTATCTGTAAGGTATTTCCTTTGACACCTTCTCAGAATTTCTATAGCCTTACACTGAAAGAAGAGCAAAGTCCTGATTATTCCTCTTTTAGTGATAAAAAGATTAATTAGTGAAAGTCAGCCTGATCCATCTATATAAAATATCACATCTAATGTTTCTTATCTAATGATTTCAGCAACCATTAAGGGCCATCGTCTGGATCCATTAAGGTTTGTAAATGTGGCTTTCTATTCCTATCATGTCTTCTCATTTATTAGTTATGCTTTAAAAAAAACGATAACTTTCTCTCACTAATTATGTTGGTGCTCTGAAATGTAATTTGTACAGGAAAAGAAAGACCTAATCTTTGAAATACAAACATTCAGAATCTTCAAGTAGATATAATTTTTGCCAGGGACTGAGAGGAACTGATGCAGGAAGTATAGCATCAGGCTTTCTTTAACATGCCATGCCTTTCCCAGTGATATTAACTGAGCACTGAATGCTTCAGACCACCTCTGAATCACCTTCATGGGGGCCTCTGCCAGGGCTTCATCTGGGAAAAACCTAGACACTATCTCTGCCAAACAGGCTGGGAAGGAACTATTGTGGCAGGAAGAGGGACATTACTGTCCCCTTGATATTATTGATCAGTTTAATTGCCTTCCAGGCAGCTTTATATTTTGAGAGACTAGAATCAACATGTGACTATGCTTGGCACATTTTTCACTTGGCATGAGTCTTTCTCTGTATCTCTCAGTATATATGTTAAAATTGATAAAATAGGCATACAATAATCTTTTAAAAAATTAAGTCAGAGCTTATGTTATAGCTTTTCCCAATTAAGATATTTACTGCCCTGTATCAAGACTAGCTCCATTGAATAAATCACTTTGAGACTTGGAAAACATAGGTTTCCACAATGCCATTAGCAGGAAATACCTGTCATTTCTCAGTTCCTTACTATATTGACTACTATGCCAAATACTCTAAAATACATAATCTAATTTTTAACTTCATGAAACCTTGCACAGTTATTTTATAGATTAATAAAACAATACAACAGTAGAATTGATAGTGAAATCAAAACCAATATTATTCCAAGGTCTATATTTGTTACTTTGTATTATACTAATAAGATGACATTGTTGGGGTTAGTTAAAGAACTGTCCAAGCTGCTGAAGAAACAAAATGATCCAATGATGTCGACCTTTACCCCCTATTTACCTACTATAATAGTGTTGTCTGACATCCAGTAGCAGTCACATTGCCTGGGAGTTGTTAACTGTGAAAAAAATCTAATTTGACCCCAAATCTGCAGAATCAAAGTGCATTTTTAGCAAGATTCTAGATATATCACAAAAGTGTAAGAAATACGCTTGAGATTCAGTAATGAGGTATTTGGGTTTTTTATTTGTTTGTTTTGCCTAGTTGTGGAAATAGTACATGATATTAAAACAATGTCACAACAGAATATTCAGAGATGAGAAGATAACAGCACAATGGGATACCGTGGGATATACAGGTGCAAGAAGTTGTGGTACCCAGATCCAAGAAAGACTTGGAAAAGGTAAAGCTCAAGTTGAGTCCCACAATAATAGAAATATTATTCTGCAAAGAAAAGCTAACAACAAGTGCTCTGAAGAGAATACATCTGTAGAGTACAGGAAAAACAGGCTGACCCTGCTTAAAACAATTTCTCACTAGTCTTTCATCATTCAAGTCCAGCATTTTGCTAGTATTCAATAAGTGTTTGTGAAATAAATGTATTTTGTCATTGAGTTCTTTCATATGTGCATCACCTTCCTAATTATGGTTGATCATCCCTAAATAAATCTGCTGGGGAAAGTGTTACCTTGAAAGATAAATTCAGCCATTGCCTTGCAAAACCTTCATTTGTGTGCCTACAAAACACATAAATGCACTTTGAAACAATGTACGTGAAGAATTAATTTATTTAAGTGCTGTACAGAGATCAAGTAACCGCATGAGCATCATATTGCATGGATGAGCATATTATGGCCAGTATTTAGGAGTATTTCCTTAAAATAGAGTTATAAAATAGAATTACTTGATGCACAGCACATAAATATTTTAAAGCTTTGAATCACTGCGGAATTGATTTTTCAAAAAGTGTACTCCCTTTAGGAGTATCATTGTCTGGAAAACCTGCTTAGGAAGAAGGAATGCAGAGAAGTGGGTTAACCAAGGAATTTTCAAAAACTGGTTGTTTCTACTTTGAGTTATTATCATCTTTCAGAAAATATAATGAACACTTTGTAGCATTTATATTTAATCCTCCTGACTGCACTTAAGAGATGCATAATTGCTGCCATATTATCAATAAGGAGACATCTGAAAGGCTAAGAGAGGCTCAATCGCTATTCCCAAAGTCACATGGATATTAAACATTAAAGCCAGAATTTGAAACTAGGATTCAGATCCTCAAGGTTTGAATGTTCCTTTTGTATCAAAATTCCTCTGAATCTATGTACTGGCATGGGTGAGTTTTTGCAGTGTGTCAACTGGGTTCCATCAGGAGGTATTAACAGAGACAGGAAATAGAAATATTTTGTCTTTACCTTACTCATGTAACTGTAACCTCTCTGTACAATATCTTTAAAATAAAAATATATATTTAATTTTAAAAACCTGAACCTTAAGCTGATACAGAATCTCCCCTACAGATTCAAGCCACCCAGAGTTAAAGAGAAGCAGACATAGCCACGTTTCTCCAATGTAAGCCTCAATTAGCCACTGTCTTTATTTTCTAAGATAAAATGTTGAAAATGCATTTATCCACATTATAAAGTGCCCACAACTATTACATAATGATTTACATGTACTAAGAAAAATGGTATTTCTCACTGTAAAACTTTCCATACTTTTTATACTTCCTGTAACAATGTGAATAAATTATTTTTGAAAACAACTAAAAGTTTCTTAAGGTTTTACCATAAAGTTTTCTATTTCAAAAACTAGAAATGGGGGCTGGGAAGGTGGCTCAGTGGTAGAGCACTTGCCTTGCATGATGAGGCCCTGGGTTCAATTCTTCAGCACCACATAAGCAGGAAAAAAAGCCAGAAGTGGTGCTGTGGCTCAAGTGGTAGAGCGCTAGCCTTGAGGTGAAGAGCTGAGGGACAGCACCCAGGCCCAGAGTTCAGGCCCACGACCAGACCCCCCCAAAAAAATAGAAATGGAACAAAGGAGGAGGCTACAATGCTTGATAAGAAATGTACTCATTATCTTATCCATGTAATTATAACCCCTCTGTATGGTATTTTCACAATAAAAATAAATAAATAAAATTAAAAAAAACTAGAAATGGTTGAAGTGAAAATGAAGAATTATGCAAAGGGTGCTATGTGCTTTAGTTTTGACTCTTTTCCCGTGTTGTCACCTTCAGGGGGATGCACTCTGAGAAATGACAACTCTATAAATCCAAAATATGGTTTTCAGAATGACAGTCATTAGACAAAACTATTTCTTCTCTATTAAAGCATGACCAAAGATTGTGTATCAATAGCTGATCACTAAAGTATCAGATCTGCCAGTTATAGGCACCAATGACTCATGCCTGTAATCCTAGCTACTCAGGGGGCTAAATTCTAAGGATCAAGGTTCAAAGCCCAGTTCAGGTAGAAAAGTCCATGAGACTCTTATCTCCGGTTAGGCCTCCAAAAAGCTGGAAGTGAAGCTTTGGATCTTGTGGTAGAGTGCTAGCTTTGAGCAAAAGGCTCAGGGACAGCAACCAGGCCCTTAGTCCAAGCCCCAGGACAAGCACCCCACAACACACACCAACAAACGATGGTCTTCAGTATCTATAATCTAATTACTATTCAAATGAGGTTTGCAGTTTACAAATCCATGCAGACTTTACCCCAAGCCAATACAGGTGTGCCTGGCTCATTGGCAACAACAAGCATGGATAAAGCATTTTCAGTCCATTAAAAATTTCCTTCCTCTCACATCTGTGCTGAGACCCTACACTTACGAATGGCCAATTACACTGACTTCAGAAGTTAACTAATGCACCACATAATCTATGTTCCTAATTTAAGCAACGTAATTTTTATAGATCACCAAATTCAATACCTATTCACTCTTGACATTGTGATCTAGAAATTTGCTACAAGCATCTCCCTTGGAGATTCTTCAGAAAACTTCTTCCTTCTATCCACTGCCCAGTTAATCCTCAGGGCTCTCATGACAATGAAGGCAACTCAGAAATGCAGCCACAATGAACTGTCATTGTTGTGCAATAGTGAATTTCTTTAGAAACCTGTCTGTATAGGATGGCAAACATACCCATGCTGACCCTTTGAGATGGGTGTGTCTGGCATAGCAAGTGATACTCCAGATCCTGATCTATGATTAAATGTAATCTTCAGTTCTGAACATTCTATGGAAACAGTATTCTAAATGACATATACTTGTTTAAAATATACTCACAGGAGACCTAAACCCTGCCAATCCAGGAAAAGGATCTCATGCAGGAAGCTCAGTCAGTATTTCCCATAGGCTAGCAAAAACTATAAATATGGGTTTGGAATTGGATTGCTTATTATGGAATTAAGAGCCTCATGGTTAATTGAGAGATCCCATTTATTCAAGGTCTAATCACTTCTTACCTCACCTACAACCCACTTTATCCTAGGCCACTAAATAATTTTTTTAAATCTTTAAATCACTCTATTGTCCACACAGCTTGCCAAAGCTTGAGGAAAAGACAAACTTCTCATTATGGAGTTATGAAAGTTTATGCTATATAATTTTTCCAACAACAATAAAATCTAATATTGAATGCCCTAATGAGGCTGTTTGAGCTACTTCATATTTTCTGAGCTAGATTCTGCAGAGAGCAGTAACTGCTTTATAGTGTAATTGAGAGAAGAATAAAGAACTAATTCAGCCTCTGTTTTATTTAGCTACAAAATTAAAGCACTGGAACTCATTATTTAATGGGACTTGGTGTAACATTATATATGAATGTCCATACTGAGAGGTTTTTTTATTGTCACTGAATTCCTCAAAAATGACAAGGTGCAGAGTCCTAACCTGAAGTGCTTGGAACATGAAGTGTTCCAGATTTCAGTTTTCAGACTGTAGAATATTTGCATATGCATAATAAGATACTTCAGGGATAGAACCCAAGACTGAATATAAGGTCCATTGATGATATGTGTGTTTTATGTGTGTGTGTGTCTATACACAGAAGACAGAAGATAGCTATATATAATAGTTTTAGTAATTTTATATATAAAACAAAGCTTCATAATGAAGTTTCCTACTCTTGCTGTCAAGTTGCTGGTGCTCAAAATATTTTATATTTTAGAACATCTCACACTTTGGATTTTGAACCTAGGGACATTCAACCTATTCTTCACAATAAATAATACATATTATAATAATGTACTTCTTGTGATGGAAATATATGCTAAAATTAAAGCAAAAATATACATAAAATTGGAAATACTTCACCAAAACTAAGATGGTCCAAGTTCACATACTCTTTGATCTAATAATTCTCTTTATCTAAGCCTGTTTACTTGTTTTTCTTTTAAAGGTTATGTACAAGGGGTTACAGTTATAAGTAAGATGATTTCTTTTTGAACAGTCTTACCCCTCTCTCATTTATTCCCATTTCCCCAACTCCCCTCCCCCAAGTTGGTGTATTACTTTTATTTGTCTTCTTTTATTTTTTTGTATTGTATTGTAAAGGTGATATACAGGGGGTTAAAGTTACATAAGTAAGGAAATGAGTACGATCCTTGTCAAACATTGTTACTCCCTCCATCATTTTCTCTGGCTTTCCCTACCTTCTCCCATGAATCCCCTTGTCCCCAACAAGCTGTAAAGTTCCTTTCCAACATAGTATCTTGTGAGTATCACTGTTGCATTGGTTCACCAAACTGTGAACCATTTCTGTAATTCTCACTATTTCTGTAATTCCCACTATTTCTGTAATTCCCCTTCTCATCCCCAAATCTGATAAACTTATATTCAAGACAAAGAGTACCTACATCAAAAAACAGTGACAACAGGGAATAAACCAAAGGAAAAAAATGAAAGACAAAAGAAACAACTGAAAACAGAATACTAATAAAAACTCCCAAATACCTCCTGTTTTCGTATCTTGGAGTTCATTTTTATTTTATTTTTTTTGTCGGTCGTGGGGCTTGAACTCTGGGCCTGGGCGCTGTCCCTCAGCTCTTCAGCTCAAGGCGAGCACTCTACCACTTGAGCTACAGCGCCACTTCCGGTTTTCTAGTGGTTTTTGGAGATAGGAGTCTCACGGTCTCTCCTGCCCGGGCTGGCTTTGAACCGCGATCCTCAGATCTCAGCCTCCTGAGTAGCTAGGATTACAGGCGTGAGCCACCAGTGCCCGGCTGGAGTTCATTTTGATAAGCTTCATTTTATATGGTCGTATGCATCTAGCTATTGAGCTATGTGATCCTTTGCTAAGAATATTTTAGACATATTCTAGTTATTACAAACCAAGGAGCCTATGTTCCTTAGGATCTGCCTTGCTTTGTTTAATGTATTTTTCCAAATCTTTCCATTTCCTTATGAATGGGGCAGTGTGATTCTTTCTGATGGAAGTATAGACTTTCATTGTGTAATTTATACCACATTTTCTTGATCCATTCATCTACTGAGGGGCATCTGGGTTGGTTCCATATCTTAGCTATGGTAGATAATTCTGCAATGAACAAGGTTGTGCTGGTAGCTTTAGTGTGGTCTTGTTTGTGTTCATTTTGGGTAAATGCCCAGGAGTGAGATTGCTGGGTCATAGGGGAGCTCTATGTGTAGTCTTTTGAGAAACCTCCATATTGCCTTCCAGAGTGATTGAACAAGTTTACATTTCCACCAACAGTGTAGTATCATTCCTTTCAGCATTAGTTTTCTTGCTAATAGCCATTCTAACTGGAGTGAGGTGAAATCTCAATGTTGTTTTGATTTGCATTTCTTTCATGGTCAGAGATATTGACTGTATCTTCATGTATCTACTGACCAGTCTTATTTCTTCTCCAGAGAAGTCTCTTTTAAGTCTTTAGCCTACTTACTAATGAGGTTCTTGTTTGTTTAAGGACCTTGTTTGGGGGGGATTTGATTTTTTGAGCTTTAAGTATACTTTAGATAGAAGACCCTTTTCTGTTGTATGACAAATGAAGATCTTCTCCCAATCTGTGGGATTTCCATTTATCTTACTAGCTATACCCTTGCCATGCAGTTTAATGCAGTCCCATTTATCTAACTTTTCTTTGATTTCTTGTGCTTCTATATCTTTATTTAGGAAGTTTTAACCTGTGTCAAGGAGCCCTAGTGTTTCCCTTATCCCATTATGTACTATTTACAGGGTATCTGATCTTACATTGGGGTCTTTGATCCATTTGGAATTGATTCTGGTGCAGTATAAGCCTATTTTCTTTTGGAAAAGAAAAAGTCTGAAAGAATTTGCATATAATGTTTTGTGGGAAATATAATCTTATGGATGTCAGAAAGTAGGGGGTAACAATGTTTGACAAATGTTTGACAAGAAGTGTACTCATTACCTTATTCATGTAACTGTAAACCCCCTGTACAGCATCTTTACAATAAAATAAAATTTAAAACAAGAAATACTAGAGAGACATGAAGTAAGACAGAGAATACAACATGGTTTGGTTTAAATTTGGCAACACATCTGCTTGCTTTGTTGTCAACCTATCTCCTGGAAGGGAGTGTGGAAACACTTTTTCTGCCAATAACCCATCTGATAGAAGGAGCAAAATTTATCTACCTGCTCATTCATGTTTGCTGTTTGGCATTGACCAAGGCTTCCCTCTGAGGTTATGAGGCTATAGTTAAATGACAGGTTGTCATCATAGAAGGTTTCCCACTTGCACATTGTGGAAGATTAAGGCCAGGAAAATCTGACAAAGAATATAAACTAAATACATCAAAGATGTAAGAAAACATTTAAATGTGTACTTAAAAGTCATTTATTGCAGCACTGTTTTCATAAAAAAAAACTGAAGTAGGGTCGAGTGCCTGCAATCCTAGCTATTTGGAAGGGAGATATGGGAGAATTACAGTTTGAGTCTAGCCCAGGTAAAAAGTCATTCTTAGGAGTGGATCACAAAGGCACCATAGCTACATACATGATAACATAAAATATGAAAATTGACTCCAAGAAATGGAAGCAAGAATTTGTGTATGTGTGTGTGTTCTTCCCTTTTTTCTGTTGTTTTCTGTACCTTTTGTCTTGTATGTAAGTTTATCTGCTTGGAAGAGGGAAAAGGGTGTGAACAAATGTAGCAGTGATACGCACTGGACACTATGATGAAAATGAACTATAAAATTTGTGGGTGGGGATGAGAACAGGAGAGGAAAACTGGGCAAAAGCAAGGTACAAAAGAAGTGTACTCATTACCTGACTGACTTAAGTAACTACAACTCCTTTGTACATCATCTTTACAGTAAAATTTTTAAGTCAATGAGAGTATCTCAAAGAACAAACTGGGCATATGTAGTAGGAGTATATGCCCGCTATTCCAGGTATATCAGTGGCAAGGGATGTAGAAGTGTCATGGAGTAAAGTCAGTATAGGCAAAAATATACAACTTGTTGGAAGATAACTGAAACATAAAAGGGTAGAAATACCATTCAAGTGGTGGAGAATCTGCCAAGCAAGTACATGCCTGAGTTCAATTCCAAGTATAAAAAATAAAAATAACAAAAGAAGAAGCTGAAAGTTCTCATAGGGAAATTGTTACATACATTATGGTACTGTCTTTATCACAAATAGATTGAAAAGAATGAGGTATAACTATATCATCTGCCTATCCAAAAGTATGTTGATGCATCATATTTTTTTCAAAGTTTCAGAATTATACACAATCCACTTCAATGTAAAAAAGAAAAAAATCTCTAAGTACAAATATGTAATATACACAAATAAAAAATGGTCTGTAGCCAGGTGCTGGTAGTTCATGCCTTTAATCCTAACTAAACAGCAGGCTGAGATCTGAGGATCATGATTCAAAGCCATCACAGGCAGGAAAGTCTGAGAATCTTATCTCCAGTAAATCACCAGAAAACCAGAAGTGGCGCTGTGCCTTGATGTGGTAGAGCACTAGACTTGAGCAAAGAAGCCCATGGACAGGTCACAGACCCTGAGTTCAAGCCCCATGACAGACAAGAAAATAGTCCATTAACATTCATCAAATGTTAGCTGATCAAAGTAACATGACTGTAGAGGATTTTCTTAAGGGGAATTTCCCATTTTATTTCTAAATAATTTTAAAATTTGAGTTATTAGCAATTTAAAGGAAGAAATAAGGGAAGAAAGGAGAAAACACAGAACTGCTATCTAGATTTGACTACCCTCTAAATCTGGTTGGGAAGGTATAATGAGATACCTTAAATTGAGTGGCTGATAAAGCACAGATATTTAAGAGACTGGGAAGCCCAAGTTTAAGGCTCCAGAAGGTCCTGATGAAGATTCAGTCCTTGGCTTTCAGATGACATTCATTGTGTCTCTGCAGAAGGAATGACAGAACTATGAGATTTCTTTAATAAGAACCCTAATAAAGCAAAATGTTTAAATAGGGATACAAGTTGACCCATTGTAACAATGAGATGTTCAAGATACTATGTTGAAAAATTTGTTAGGAAATGGAAAAACTTGCATAGAATTATATTAAGTGAAGTAAGCCAGGCCCAAAGAAACATAGGTCCCATGGTTTCCCTTATTTGCAATATCTAGTATATGTATGAGTCAAGTGGAAAAGGTCAGATAATGTGATGCTAGGAAAACGAACCCTTAGATATATATTTTAATGTTTTTCTCTTTCATGCATTTGTTTCTAACGCATTTATAAGATTATTTCTTTGTTGCTTTGTATGACCCTCCCCCACAGTATAACCCCTGCTTTCACTATATTTGATGTCAGTATAACTTGTGAAGGAGTTGGGGAAAAACAAGTCGTTTAAGGATACAGGTGGACCTGTTGCAACAATGAGAAGTACAAGAGAAGTACAAGTTGTCATGTTGAAAATGAGCTTTACAACGTTGGTGCTGGGGGGGGGTGAAGGGGGAGAGGATTGGGTGGGGGGTGGGAGGGGAGGCTGGGAAGGGATATGAAGGGAGGCTGCAATGCTTGATAAGAAATGTACGCATTATCCTGCCCATGTAATTGTAATCCCTCTGTACAATATGTTCACAAAAAAATAAAATAAAATGAAAAGAAATGATTTATTAAACAATCCCATATAAACCTAAAAAATGAAATTTACAATTTAGGCGGGGAGGGAGTGTAGTTGAGGAGGTGGGAGGGAAGGGATGGTAGGGGAAAAACAAAGGAGGAGGCACCAATGCTTGATAAGAAATGTTCTCATTACTTTGCTCATGTAATTGTAACCCCTCTCTACAGTATTTTCACAATAAAAAAAACATTTTTAAAAACGCTAATATCACTCTTGAGGGCTCAAATCTCACTATCTTGACACCTCCTTTAAGACCCCACCATTTAATTCCACTGCCTTGGGGTCCAGAATTTAAGTATTTGAGTTGGTGGAAGTAGAGGACCACAGAAGCTGTTTTGAAACTCTAGTAGGATGACAATAAAGTGATGTGCTGCCCCTGGAGACCTGATTTCTGAATCCCAATCCTAGCACTACTGTGAAAATTTTTCAGAGCTTTTCCTCTGGATGAGTTTAAATGACCTGTTTTAACATTAAATGCTAAGCATGTCAGAGAGAAATGCATGACAGATGAACAGGGTTTGGATGAGTGTTATTGAAAAATATAGATTCAAAGAATGTTCCCAACATATCACCATAGAAGAGTGTCCTGGTAGAGAATATGAGTGGAACAGAGAGAAGGAATCATGAATAGGTCAATCCATTTCAGTCAAATATGGTCAGGAGGGTCAAAAGGGACAGGGCAGGTGAAAGAGCAAAGAAAGGTAATGGTAGCTGAGAAGATTTCAGAGAATAGTAAAACACTTGTAATATATACTTGACAAATGCATTGTATATGCTAGCAATGAAACGGCCCTCACCACTCACAAACTACTAGGCAGAAGAAGGAATAAGAGCTGTCATAGAGTGAGAACATGGCTTCATTGTTTCCAGTACTTTTGAGCTAGTCTAATAAAGGAAATACATCTCTGCAATTGATAAATAAGAGATCTTATTCTAAAGTAGTTAGGAATAAAGGTAATGTCTATAGAGTTGTAAATGTAAAAGTCTATAGAGTTAGTAGCACCAACATATTCCAAACTGCTGTCTAATGTGTCTTCAAAGTCATTAATTTTCTCAAATGTCACTGAATTTAGAAGCAGAGATAGGCCTTGAAGGAGATCTTACAAACCTGTCCTTTTTAAATGAAGGAATAAAGAAAAATCCAGGCACAGAAAGTGCTAGACCGCCGTGTCATTCAATTCAGGACAGGAGTCCAAGGACTGGATGCTGTCCTAGCTGTGACCTGTGTCACCTTTTCACAACTTCTTGTCTTCTTCAGACCTCTGCCACCTTCTCTGGAAAACAACACCCATCTCTAAATTCCCTGACATGCTTGCACTGCTAAGTATTTCTCTTAGGAAAATAAGTGAATACTTTTTTATCTAAAGAAAATGGAAATTATATACTTCTCTTTTACTTATGGTTTAACTGAAGCCTAAAAGCATTGAATGACTTGTCCAAGCCCTTGTAGCAAGAATGTGTGTGAAGAGATTCAAGAAAACTGATATTTACTGCCAAATAAATACCTTTCAAATCCTTATTTTAAAAATACTACACTTTGGGGGGAGGGGGAGTTAGGGGCAGGGGAAAGAAAATCAGGAAAAAATGAGAGAGGGGGAGGTAAGACTATTCAAAAAGAAATGTACTCATTACTTATGCAAACCCCTTGTACATCACCTTTACAATAAAAATAAATAATGAAATAAAACAATAATGAAATGAAAGAATCTTATATGTTCATTATAAAATTAAAATAAGTAGGAAGTCAAGAGTTGTGATTCATACCTATCATTCGAGCAACTCACCCACGTGTAGCACATTGGGTATGGTGGCATGGACATGTCATCCCAGCTACAGCTGAAGGATCATGGTCCAGGCTGGCCTTTCATTTAAAAAATAACCAGAACAAAAAGGACTGGAGATTTGTTTCAAGTGGTAGAGCACTTGCCTCACATGTGTAAAATTCTGAGTTCAAATCTGAGTAATACTCATTTTCTTTCAGTGCCATTTTTCCTCTAGGGATATTAATCATGTTCTCAATGCTGTTTTGAAAATATTTGTGAGATATTAATCTTGACTTCACTGAAAATATCTCCCCACTTCCCCATTCATTTATGACATATTTTCTATATGTAACTGTAATATTTTAAGTAGTCAAATCTATCATTGTTTTCTTTCCTAGACTCCACTTAAGCATAACAAATAACCACAATCTTGTTATTTTTTCATGTAGTGTTTCTATGTTATAATTTTTGTCTTTAAAGTATTGATCTATCCCAAGTTATCTTTAGGATCCAACTAGCCACTTACGCTAACATTATTTATTCAGTGATCCATCTTTTCTGCACTGAATTGTTATTAAATTTCCAATATTCTTAAAACCTTTTCTACATTTTCTGGCAATACACTATATTTTCCAGTACTACATGGTTTAATATGTTTTAATATCACAGAACCATACTCAAGAAAATTTAACAAGCTCTATGGAGACTCAAGGATATGTAATGAATCCAACTTAATGGAAGACAGTTGACCCAGATGGATAAAGAGTATAATTAAATACAACCACAGGTTCTGCTAATCATGTCTACAAAACTAACTACAGACTGGGTAAATTCTTGCCCAGGTAATTTGGGAAGAATTCTAAAGGAAGATTTTGGTTATCAATAAATGTAGTGATATAAACACTTGTTTGTGCTATCATGTAATATGAAAGGACTCATTCACAAATTCTTACCAAGACTCTACAACATTTAACATAGATTTAGACTTGCCATAGTCTGACAATAAATCTTAAGAGGATCAGCTTTTGTTTTCCAAATACATCTTTTAAATTGACCTAGATTAAAATTTCTTATATAAAAAAGACTTTTCCTTCCATTCTTCATGGAGTCTGTGTTTCTACCATACTCTACGTATTTCCTGGAACTTCTAGACACCAGACATTCTATATTTAAAAGGCTATTCTAGCCCACATGCTCAGTATTAAATGAGAGGCAATAACCATTGGAAAACATAACAGCTGCCCCTGGCATGGAAATGAATGTGAAAGCCTCTCCGAAAACAAGTAAGAATTACTCAAGCCCTTACAAAAGGGTAGATAGTATATTTCCAGAAGTTGACCTTGGTCTTGAAAAAATAACAAAACATACAAACACCTCAGCACTTAAGCAGTTAGATTACAAATATGAAAAAAGTCAACTAATAAACTAAGATGGATCATTTGTCAATTAGTGTAGGTAATAAACCATGAATCCTGTGAATGATTTTAGGGTCCAATGTGAATCTCTGAAATGGTTACAGAATTGTGCCATTCATGGGGTAATTGCTAACTTAGTTCATTCTATCACTAAAAATAAACAAATGTGAATGATCATAAATAATACAAGAAATTCTCTCATTGTCCTCATTTATTTTAACTATATAACTTTTCACTATTACAATTCCTGCTAAGCATTCAAAGCAGAATTCAAAAGAAAATAGTATAATCAAGTTTTATGAGTGAGGAACAGATTGCATTGTACTCAGGTAGTGAGAAAAATCCTCACATTTCTGGGAGAAATTTTAGCCTCCTCACTCATTTGTTCATTCAATAAACAAACACTGAGAGCTATTGAAGAGCCAGGAGCAATGTAGGAACTGGGAATGTAATAGTGAATAAGTCAGATATGGAACATGCTTTTGCAGGGCTTACATCTAGTAGGAAAAAAATGTGAAAATATATAAATTTATACATACAATATCAGATATTGAAAAGTTCTGTGAAGAACCCACATACACACATACAAGCACATGCACAAACAATTCCGTGAGTACTATATACAATCACAACAAACTAATAGGGCCAATCAGATCGAGTGTGACATTATATGCCATGCCAACCATGTTAGATTCATATTTGTGAAGTTGTATTAATTTATGGAACAATAACATAAAGGGAAGAGAGAACATTTCCTATCACTAAAACATCAAACACAGAAATTATCCCTGTATGATTTAATCCTTGAACCCTGGAATTTTGATCAACGACAAGAACAATTATTATCTTTGCATTGAACTCTTATAAAAGGCATTGAAAAGTTGTATTCACAGGATAGTTGTTTCTTACTTGTTTCCTCTCTGAAATGAACCAAGAGACAAGAAAACACACAGACCAGGACCACTGGGACTCAATTTTAAAAGTAAGTCTCATAATGCTTCAACCCCATGACACCCAAATACAATATTCTCTGAGAATAGAAATCCTTGACTGGCCCTGTGTTTAAAAAAATTACCCTAATAAATGTATGCCATCATAAAATCATCTGAGCTCAGCTAAAATGGTTTTATGGATACAGTTAGAGGGCATTATTTTAAAATTATGTTGGAGGCAAAATGACAGCATTGAAGGCCATGCATACAGGAAATAATGTCCTGATTTCTTTGCACTGATACTAGTTCTAGTATCTTTATTTTATTAATGACCACATTCAGATACTAAATTCATTTTCAATTATTTCATTAAGAAAAGAACAGAATCCTATTTCATGTATTTTTTTTCTTTTGAGTGACCCCCAAGGCAATAATATTGTAAAATATTTATTCCATTAGTTTTAGGTAATTGAAATGCCAAGAGCTACGCGTTTAATCTCTGCCGGCAGGGAGAGCTGCCCGCTGTCACTTTTTATTAAGTCCTTTTTTTGCTGCTTTTTGCATAGTCAATAACAGTGTCTAAGCCCAGGAAAAGATATAGAGTAACATTTAAATAGCAATCTATGATAAGGTAATGTTTATGCTCAGGATAATATGAAAATGTCCACTCTACAGGGGCAAAGATTTTTCTCAGGTTAACTAATTAGAATGTTTATTAGTGGCATCCATTATTCTGACAAGCCTAGAGATTTCTAAACATTATTACCTTCTTAAGCAGCATCCTCCCTAAAGAGCTGTGACTGCTAGACTCAGGACAGGTGGATTTTAGTGGCACTTGATATTTATCATCCCATGCCTACAATAGAACAAGAAGAGCACCCAACATTCAACCTTCATTTCTTTGGGGCACAGAGAGGGCCTTCAATGACTTCCCTCATCATTTTTATGGCACCTTTCACCACTCTGACTGACAAACATACAGTCTTCCCAGCTGGACTTCGAGCAGTGACTTGTCACCACGGTAAATAGAGAGCAAACAAATCTGTCTTCAGTAGTGCTAACCACAGGGGAAGACAGCGTATTTCTGCCATAAATAGTGGTGAGCATGCACGCAGGGCTCGTGGCCTTCTTACTTTCTGAGACGTCACATAGCAAGAGGCTAGAATTTGAGGAAATCAGATTCTGAGTCCTGAAACACGAGGATGTCATATCTCTGACTTTCAACTAAATTAAACTTGTGTTTTCTGACAAATATGAGCGCATAATATCAACATGATCATAACTTGAACTTGACGTTTGCAATCACACTAATTTTTAATGATTCTCTACATGTGCACAAGGGAACAGGAAACTTTGAGAAAGAATAATCTTAATCCAAACTTATCTTCTTCTTCTCTAACTGTTAAACAATATAAGTTAGAATATTTGACTTCTATAGGTGTTAGTTTCCTCACCTATAAAGAAATGGGAGTGGTGTCTACTTCCCAGAGATACTACTGCAGGATAGACTAGTGTGGTTCAGAAATAAGCTTCGGTTTACACATTGTGAGCTCTACAATTTACTTGTAGTATTTAGCTTTGAACAGGTTAAAAACCTTGTCTCAGCATGTATATACTTTTTCATGCATCATGTAAATAATCATATCTACTACATGAATGAGAGATTTATTATGATAGCAAACACTTCTGCACTAATGTTTCTATGAACTAGGAATTATAGATACAGAAGGAAAGTAACAGTAACTATTGCTATTAAATGTAATAATTTTTGCCTTTCATGGTGCTCACATTGTAGTAAGAGAAGACAGAAAAGAAACAAAATGAATAAATAATTTCCACATGTTTTCTTGAAGAGATAATCATTTCTATAGAGGAGAATAAAATAAGAAATGAGAAATCGCATATAAAGAGTTGATCTCAGGAACTAATGCCTGATAAGCACCAAATGCAGACCATTATTTCTTCATCTGTAACACATACCTACCAAAAATGTTAGCATTTATGCTTTTTTCACTTCATGTCTCTGAGATCTTAAATTCCTCATGCTTCAGGAAGAAATTAAAGCCACAATCTATAATACTAGGAAATGAGCTTCTTCCAAGGCTTTTTGGCAGATATCAGTGCCCATGGGCCACTTAAAAACTCAGAAAAAAGGGATCTTTCATTTCAATTTGTGAAGAGATTTAAAATACAAATTCCTTGTTGAGAAACCATGCTTAGAGTAAGTTGTTGTAAAAAACTTAATTGTCAACAAATCAGCACACTTAAAGTTCATTAGTCATTCTTTATCCATAGAGTAGGAAGAGAAGGGAAATTAACTATAACTGAGTGTCTCATCAAAGCCTAAAGATGAAGCATGTTTAGACAATGATGAGCTGGTGAGCCCTCCAGGTTCTATTTGAAGACACTGTCGATGTAATCTACAAGTTTATTAAGGCTATCAGGGTAGTATGCTAGAAGAGGAGTTTGCCAAGAGCTTACATAAGAAATAAGATCATAACATTAAAGATAATCCTAAAATAGAAAAGGGACTATTAAGGAAGAGGAGTGTGGTATCTTGTGTCTTGTATATATGCTTATCTGATTTGGAAAAGCAAAGCGGAATAACAAAATGGTGAGACAAGGACAAAGGGTGAACCAATGCAACAGTGATACTCACAGACACTATGTTGGAAATGAACTTCACAACTTGGGGGGACGGGAATTGGGGGAGGAAACGTGGGAGAAAACAAGGGAGGGGAAACAATGTTCAACAAGAAATGTACTCATTACTTTACTTATGTAATTGTATTACCTCTGACATCACCCTTACAATAAAATAAAATAAAAATTTTAATAAAACAGAAAGGAAGACGAAGAGGCTGGGCACTGGTGGCTCACACCTGAAATCCTCGCTACTCAGGAGGCTAAGAACTGAGGATCACAGTTCAAAGCCAGCCTGTGAAGGAAAGTCTGTGAGACTTTTATCTCCAATTAACCACCAAAAAACCAGAAGTAGAGCTGTTGCTCAAAGTTGTAGACAGCATCCAGTCCCTCAGTTCAAGCCCCAGAATCAACAAAAGAAAGAAGGAAGGAAGGAAAGAAAGAAGAAAGAGAAAGAAAGAGAGAGAAAGGAAGGAAGGAAGGAAGGAAGGAAGGAAGGAAGGAAGGAAGGAAGGAAGCTTGGAAAGAAGGAAGGAAGGGAGGGAAAAGGGAGGGAGGGAAGGAAACAGGAAATGAGGGAAGGAAAGAAGGAAGGAAGGAAGAAAGGAAGGAAGGAAAAAAGGAAGGGGAACTGTGCTGAAGGAATATCAATACCAAATTTCAAACTCTACTACAAAGCCATAGTAAACAAAACAGCTTGGTACTGGCACAAGAACAGACCTCAGGACCAATGGAATAGAATTGAAAACCCAGAAATGAACCTACAGACCTATAGCCATCTAATCTTCGATAAGGGAACTAAAACAATAGAATGGAACAAAGACAGCCTCTTCAGTAAATGGTGTTAGCAAAATTTGTTAACTATTTGAAGAAAACTAAAGCTAGATCCTTATATATCACCCTGCACCAGAATCAACTCCAAATGGATCAAAGACCTCGGAGTCAAAGCAGACACTCTGAAAACATTACAGGATGGAATAGGAGAAACCCTAGGTCTTCCTTGGCACAGGCCGAAATTTTCTTAATAGAGACCCAGAAACACAACAAATCAAAGAAAGGTTGGACAAATGGGATTGCATGAAATTGCAGATCTTCTGTATGGCAAAGGACATAGCTAGCAAGATCCATAGAAAGCCCAAGGATTGGGAGTAGATCTTCACTAGCCATACAACAGACAAGGGTCTCATATCTAAAATATATCTGGAACTCAAAAAATTAAATCCCCCAACAACAAATCCTCAAAGAAACAACTGCCCAATAAATAAGTGGGCTAAAGACTTAAAGAGAAACTTCTCTGAAGAGGAAAGAAGATGGCCAATAGACACATGAAGAAATGCTCAACCTCCCTAGCCATAAAAGAAATGCAAATCAAAACAACATTGAGATACCACCACCCCAGTTAGAATGGCTATAATCAAGAACTCTAATAACAACAGATGCTGGAGGGGATGTGGACAGAAGGGAACCTTACTACATTGTTGGTGGGAGTGTAAACTTGTTCAACCACTTTGGAAAGTAGTGTAGAGGTTCCTCAAAAGACTCCCCATAGAGCTCCCCTATACCCAGCAATCCCACTTTTGGGCATTTACCCAAAGGATCACAAACAAGGCCACACTAAAGCTACCAACACGACCATGTTTACTGCAGCATTATTTACCATAGCTAAGATATGGAACCAACCCAGATGCCCCTCAGTAGATGAATGGATCAAGAAAATGTGGTATATATACATAATGGAATTCTATGCCTCCATCAGAAAGAATGACATTGCCCAATTTGTTAGGAAATGGAAAGACTTGGAAAAAATTATATTAAGTGAAGTAAGCCAGGCCCAAAGGAACTTAGGTCTCATGGTTTCCCTTCTTTGCAATAACTAGTATACGTCTGAGACAAGCAGAAAAGGTCAGGTAAGTTGATGTTAGGTGAAATGAACCCCAAGATAAATATTCAAATGTTTTTTTCTTCCTGGTGATTGTTTCTAAAATATTTATAAGATGATTTCTTTGTTGCTTTGTATGTCCCTCCCCCATGGTATAACCCCTGCTTTCACTTTATTTGAGGTTGGTATAATTTGTGGAGGGTAAGGGAAAAAAGAAATCGTTTAAATAGGGGTACAGGTGGACCCATTGCAACAATGAGATGTACAAGTCGTTATGTGGAAAAATGAACTTTACAATTTTGTTGTGGGGGGGGAAGGAGGATTGGGGGTGCAGCAGGAGGATGGGAAGGGATGGGAAGGGGAAACAAAGGAGAAGGCTACAATGCTTGATAAGAAATGTACTCATTATCTTGCCCATGTAATTGTAACCCTTCTGTGCAGTATTTTCACAATAAAAAAATAAAAATTAAAAAAGAAAGAAGGAAGGGGAAGCAGTCTGAGGAGGAATGGGAAGAGAGAGGAAGAGAGAAGAGAGTACTAGGAGGACGAATATGACCAAAACACAATATGTGCATGGATAGAAATGTCATTGAACTCCATAAAGTTGTATACTTAATACACACCAATATTACTTATAAAGGGTGCCTTTATACGAAAGACTGGTAACTTCTAACATTGTAAGAGCTGCTTTCTCAAAACAAAACTTGAGAGAAAGCTTTCGTTCAGGTTAATAAGCCAAAGTTTATGGTTTCCCTTATTTGCAATAACTAGCATATGTCTGAGACAAGCAGAAGTGGTCAGATAAGATGATGTTAAGTGAAATGAACCCCAAGATAAGGACACAAGTGTGTTTTTCTTGCATGCTTTGTTTCTAATGTATTTATAAGGTACCACATGATGTTTTTGTTGCTCTGTTTGTCCCTCCCCCATCTTATAACCCCAATTTTCACTCTATTTCATGTTGTTCCAATTTGGGGAGTGGAAGGAAAAAAAAGAATTGTTTAAATAGGGATACAGACTGACCCATTGCAACAATGAAATGTACAAGACACTGTCGAAAAACAAACTTTACAATTTAGGCTGGGGAGGGTGGTGGAGATGGGAGAGAAGGGATGGTAGAGGAAAAACAAAGGAGGCAACAATGCTTGATAAGAAATGTACTCATGGGGCTAGGAAGGTGGCTCAGTAGTAGAGCATTTGCCTTGCAAGCCTGAGGCCCTGGGTTCGATTCCTCAGCACCATATGAGCAAAAAAAAAAGCCAGAAGTGGCGCTGTGGCTCAAGTGGTAGAGAGCTAGCCTTGAGCTGAAGAGCTGAGGAACAGCGCCCAGGCCCAGAGCTCAGACCCCACAACCGGACTCCCCTCCCCCCAAAAAAGAAAGAAATGTACTCATTACCTTGCTCATGTAACTGTACCCCCTCTGTACAGTATTTTCACAATAAAAACTATTTAAAAAAAAAAAGAAGCCAAAGTTCAGATAAAACACTGTCCCAATCCCGTGGCCAGTTGTGTTCCACAAAGATTAGAGCCAGCAACCACAGCCTCAGCTTTGACATCTTCACAAATCTATGGTAAAGCCCCCATGGAACACGAGCAAAAACACATCACGCACCAACCAGAAACCATAAACTACAAAGGAACTTATTTTGAGAGCAGAGCTTAGTTTTGAAAAGTGAAACTGAATTTGGATAAGATCATGACTACTCTTTTGGAAATAAAAGTTGTAATATTTGTTCAAAATTTAGTAAACCTTGGGGCTCTTAAATAGCTATTTATAGCTAGGCTTTTATTTTTATTTTTATTTTAAATATTTTTATTTAAAGATACTTTACAAAGGGATCACAGTTTTATGAGTAAGGTAATGAGTACACTTCCTGTCAAGCATTGTTACCCCCTCCTTTGTTTGTCCCCTACCATCCCTTCCCTCCCCAGCTCCCCAAAATCTTCCTTCTTCCCCCCCACTCTGAAGTTGCAAAGTTCATTTTTAACACAGTATCTTGTGCATCTCATTGTTACAATGGGTCAACCTATATCCTTATTTAAACATTTTGTTATTTCCCTTCCCCTCCCCAATTAGAAAAAGGTTACCAGTATGTTGAAAGAAGAAGGGGGGGTAGTCTTGGAGGTGGGAGGGAAGGGATGTTAGAGGAAAAGCAAAGGAGGAGGCAACAATGCTTGATAGGAAATGTACTCATTACCTTGCTCATTAACTGTAACCCCTCTGTACAGTACTTTTACAATAAAAACATATTAATAAAAAAGAAAGATGTATGACAAAATATATACAAGAAAAATGTATATACACGGGCACCAGAATCAGATACAGAGACAACAACTAGGATTATCTTACTAGACGAGCAGAAAAGGTCAAAAGCTATGTACATATGGCCATATAAGATGATGCTAAGCGAAATGAACCCCAAGATAGGGACACAATAGTTTTTTTTTCTTTGTTACTGTTGTTTTTAATGTAGACTATGTTATAAAAATATCTTAACTGGGAGCCAGTGGCTTATGCCTAAAATTCTATCTATTCAGGGGGCTGGGTTCTGAGAATTTTCTGCCATCCCAGCAGAAAAGTCCATGAGAAACTTATATCAAATAATATCTCCCCTAAAAAGATGGAAATGGTTCTTTGACTCAAGTGGTAAAGCACTATTCTTTAGCAAAACAAAAAAAAAGCTCAAGGACAGCAACCAAACCCTGTGTTCAAACCTCAGATGGGTAATAAATAAATAAATGAATAAATAAATGAATAGATTTATTAAATTATGGCACTCCTTCTGGATTGCAATGGCTTATGAAGAAGTCAACTGAACCGAAATCAAGTCATACTCTCCAGTGTCTCCCACAAACGATGGCTAATTTCATTTGGTCCCTTAAAGATAACAACCTGCAAAACAGTCTTCGCTTTGTGAGATGCATATGGACAAGTGTTAACATTCCCCAAGCACAGCAAGATAAGCTTACCCATGCAATGCTAAGCTAAGTCAGCAGAGAAGACAGGAATGCACTAGCCTCCTTCCAGTGTGTTTTATGCAGCAGTGGCCACACTGTAGCATTTTCTTGTTCTCTTTCCATCTCTTTGCCCATTCCTCTCCTCATCAGGTAACAACACGTGAGTTGCGAGTATTGGGAAAATGGCAAAAGAGCATGCCCACCAGACTTCTTTCTTCTCTCCTCATGCCTTTAGGGAAAGATTTATTTTTCTCTTCTCTGGCAGGAGAAGGAATCTTCTCCGCTGCTTTGTGAAAATCTCCCTAATGCTAGGAACTGGTTTCAGACTTACACACCAGTGCTTCCTCTCCCAGTTCTTCCTTGAGAGACTTTCTAAATCTGGAGAGGATATATTCACAACCACCTTCCTGGCAACAATAACTCACTTGTGGCTTAGACTTTGATCTCATTTTAGAAGGAGATGAATCTAACTCTCGGCCCCAGAGACATTGTATAGGGAGCCTTGAAAAATTAGCAAAAAGTAAAGACAAGTGAAATGTAAAGTTATGTAGGAAAATAAAAGGCCTACAGGAATCTAAATTATTTTGGGAAAAGAAAAAGAACAAATTTAGAAATCTCATATTACTTGACTTCAAAATTTGCTCTATAGACCTTCAGGAATCACAAGAGTGTGGTATTGTTATATCTGCGCACATAGAATATTGTAACAAATAATATGCACAGAAGTGGACTCACACATATATGGGCAATTGACTTGTGACAGAAATATATGGCAAGTCAACTAAAAAAAGGGAGTCTTTTCAACAGAACAGAATAAAGTCTTTTCAACAGAATAAACTGAACAATCAAGAGAAAAGAAAAGAATCAAATAGTATAGAAATATTTATTACTTGGAGTTAGGCAATAATGTAGTAGTTAACAAAAGCATGAACTAAAACTGGCCACATAGAACGTGGAAAGTATTATGTCAGCTTTGCTTGGCTTTTCTACCCCCCCCCCATCCCAGAAAGTTTCTAGTAAGTATTTATCAGTGTATCATAGATCATTTGGCTTTTTATTGTGTCATGGATTCCAGCTGAGGTTGGAATACAGAGGCTTGAGCTTTCCATCTTGCTAAGTATCTGCATCCTAAGGTAGCTCAGTCCACTGGGGAGGATTGTTTAGGGAAGGGCATAGCTACAAAAGCAAGATTCCAGCAAGAAGGCTTGGCTATGGCCTCACCCACAACCTGGAAGTAAGTTGGCCTCAGGAAAACAGTAGAGTGAAATGGTACTAATGAAGATAGGGAGGTATTTTTCTGAGTCCTGGTCTAAAAGAAAACGACCACAGAGGCTGTCTATTTGAACCTAACAAATTAAGGCTGAGTAGTCTTTAGCAGGTTCTCTGTTCTCTGGATGGAACTGCTACTGTTTTTCCTGAACAATACCAGCCCTAATTTTCCTAACCCAGTCCATTTGTAAGTCAAGAGGTCAATGATAAAGAAGAATCTTTCCCAGCCACTTAGACTTTGTGAAACAAACAAAATTTTCTAATTTAAAATATAGGACAGTTGTGTTCTGCCATTCTGCAATCACTAAAGTTCTTCATTTTTAAAGTGCTTGTACTAAACATTTGTACTAACAGGAAAAAGCAAAAGAACATTGAAATGTGAAAAGAAGAGTACAGTGGTCAATCCTATAATCCCAACCACTCTGGAGACAGAAATGAGAAGATCACGGTATTAGGATTGAAGCTTCAAGCTTGCACCAGGTAAAAGCAGGAAGACCTTATCTGAAAAATAAACTGAAGCAAAAAGAGCTTGGAGTAGTAGAGAACCTGCCAAGCAAACCCCAGTACTGTCAAAAAATATATAAACAAATAAATAATGGAAAGAATAACTGAAGTAGGGAAGAAACCTTTAAATTAGACAAAGTGATTGAATCTGCCACTCATACAACTTTCTAAACTGAATGAGGAAGAAGAAATGTCCCAAATCAACTCTCTAACTGAGAGCACAGTGTACATAGCTAGATTCCTCTTCCCTGACCCCATTATGGTAAAAGCATATTACTGAAAATAATTTCCTGCTCAAAGGTTTTCTCCCAGCTGAATCCATTTACAGGTGACAGGCTCCAGATTGATTCCATGATAAATCTCAAAACTAGATTTCCTTAGTCAATTACGTGCTTCTATTATTTATTTTCCAAACACAGCAGTTTTGAGAGTAAAAGGAGTTGCTATTTATCTTTGCTTTGGGACATAGTCACGGGCTGGGTCTGTCCAGGGAAATTGGGACTTAAAGTCAACTTCTTACTGAGCAATGAGTCTGCCATGAGCTGGAAAGGAACTATGGCTACACTGTTGTCAGACCTCAAGACCAGCAGGTGGTAGAGGCTGGGCAGTTTTTGTAGCTTAAGAGTCTTGAAAATGAAGCCTTTTCAAGACTGACAAGAGACTTCTTGTCTTTCTGAGGTCTTGAAGAGATCATATCCCAGAGAAACCTGTGGAGACAACTCAGTTCTATCAGAATACTACCACCTTTGGCTTAAAATAAACAAAATAAGAACTTGGGGAGATTGAGTCCATTGATTCCATTCCATTCCATTTCACAAGGGCAAATACATTTGATGTCTGACTTTAATTCTTTTGCACTTGAACTTGCAAAGCAATTTAATTTGGGGGCTAATTTCTCCCCAGGAATTTGATAATGTGAAGGTGTTTATATTCAATTTCAGGCATCTCTATGTTCGTGACATTTTATTATTGAGAGTATCTTAATGTTGTCATTTAATTTTATTGTAGTATCTCTGGTGGGCTATATTGGAAAACACTGCTAGACATAATTTGGAATGGGAAATAGAACTGGGAATGAATGCCCAGCCTTGGGCACAGAGTGGCCTTCAAGTTAATTTAATTAATGCACTTTTCCTGCCCCATGACAGCACCACCCAGGGACTAAATTTTGTACCGCCCACTGCAGCCCAACAGATAGCCCATAGTACAGTGTAGGAAATTCCTTTGAATCTAGGGAGCAACTTTCTTGACATCCTATTATCTAGGTGAAGGTTGTCCTGGTGCTTGGTCTGTTCATTCAATAAGGGAAGAGAATTTGGACATTAAACCCTAGTCTCTGTTATTAGAGTTCTTGAGGTGGTATCTCAATGTTGTTTTGATTTGCATTTCTTTTACGGCTAGGGAGGTTGAGCATTTCTTCATGTGTCTATTGGCCATCCTCTTTCCTCTTCAGAGAAGTTTCATAACAGATGCTGGAGGGGATGTGGACAGAAGGGAACCCTACTGCATTGTTGGTGGGAGTGTAAACTTGTTCAACCACTTTGGAAAGCAGTATGGAGGTTCCTCAAAAGACAGCAATCCCACTTTGGGGCATTTACCCAAATGTTTACAAACAAGACCACACTAAAGCTACCAGCACAACTATGTTTATCGCAGCATTATTTACCACAGCTAAGATATGGAACCAACCCAGATGCCCCTCAGTAGATGAATGGATCAAGAAAATGTGGTATATAAACATAATGGAATTCTATGCTTCTATCAGAAAGAATGACACTGACCCATTTGTTAGGAAATGGAAAGACTTGGGAAAAATTATTTTAAGTGAAGTAAGCCAGGCCCAAAGAAACATAGGTCCCATGGTTTCCCTTCTTTCCAATAACTATTATACGTCTGAGACAAGCAGAAAAGGTCAGGTAAGTTGATGTTAGGTGAAATGAACCCCAAGATAAATATTCAAATGTTTTTTCTTCCTTGTGATTGTTTCTAAAATATTTATAAGATGATTTCTTTGTTGCTTTGTATGTCCCACCCTCATGGTATAACCCCTGCTTTCACTGTATTTGATGTTGGTATAATTTGTGGAGGGGAAGGGAAAAAACAAATTGTTCAAATAGGGATACAGGTGGACCCATTGCAACAATGAAATGTACAACATGTTATGTCGAAAAATGAACTTTACAACTTTGGCAGGGAGGGAGGAATGGGGAGGAAGGATTTTAAGGGGATAAGAAATGTACTCATTACCTTGCTCATGTAATTTTAACCCTTCTGTACGGTATTTTCACCAAAAAAAATTAAAGAAGAAAACACCCTGGTCTCTTTGTTATCCAGCTCCTCACTCTTTTTTAAGGTAAATTAAGAATAATTTAATAATTCTATGAATTTTTTTCTTTTTTGTACTTTTTTATTGTGAAAATACTGTATAGAAGGGTTACAGTTACATGAGTAAGGTAATGAGTACATTTCCTATCGAGCATTGTTGCCTCCTCCTTTGTTTTTCCCCTACCATCCCTTCCCTCCCATCTCCATAACTACAATACCCCTTCCTCCCAGGTTCACTTTCAACATAGTGTCTTGTACATCTCATTGTTACAATGCGTTAACCTGTATCCCTATTTAATGTATCCCTATTTAAACATTTAGGAGAAATAGAAAATATTTCCTATGGAGATCCTTTATCTGTGGTTCTCAAGGAGGACGTAGACACAGTCTTACACAGGACATGTGTGTTCTCTCCATTCACATCTTACCAAACTGCAGAAAAGGAACAACTGTAGCAAAGCTCTGTATCTCCTCAAATTTTAACTGTCCTCTGCTAAACTGTTTGAGGGGGACAAGTCAGTAAACGCATTAGAAGTTTGTTTTTTCATCTGCCCTCTCTTTCCTCTTACCGTTTAGTTATTGCAGAATCTTGTTAGATCAGAGTATTGTCATTCATTGGATCTTTCCATGGTCCCCAGAAACAGCTCACTTTGAATACTGGGATGCTTAATCAGGTGATATATAAAGGCTACTAATGCCAAGGAATGAATGAATGAATGCCAATGAATGAAATTGAAAGACATTTGAGATAAACAAGTCATACCAAAGATCAACTAAGAATTTCTCCCAACTCAGAGAAGTTCTTGATGAAAGATTCTAGCATTGTCAAGAATTTGGTCAGTCATTTGATGTGTGACTTAATTTTCCAAAGCCATAGATTAAAAATAAAATGACTGAGGGATAAATATTGACTACCCTCACTGTCTACCTAAAAACCTCTTGTCAGGAGAGATGAGGTCTTGGACTATAGGATTTGATAAGTAATTTCAGTGTGCACAAGGGGCCTCAAGATATTTAATTTTTACTTACTTTTCCCCCTCACTAATACAAAGAATTGTTATTTGCAATAGAATTATTGGAAAGGCTAAATAATAAAATGAAAAATCAATGGCCTGAATTCTTAAAACCCATGGAGAATCATTACTAATACTTTAGTGTTTATCTTCACAATTTTATCTTTGCAGTTAATATATCAGGTTACATAGAGAATTTTTACCAGAATAAGATCAGAAATTGTACTTTACTTGTTATTTCACTGTATATATTGTAATGATCTTCATATACCACTGATTATGTCACTCTATTATGTTTTAAACTGAGCACAAATATCACATGACATGTTGTAAAATAATATATTTTATCCACCAAATAGCTTACAACCAAGTAACTGTTTCTAATTTTTTTCCATTGAAAAGCAAAATCACAAAGAATATGCTTGTGTATACTCTTTACATATAAAACTAAATAATAAAATTACTTCAAAATTTCTAGGTTTCAGAATTCATTATTAGTTTAATTTCTGTTTTCCATAAAATACTATTTGCAAAACTGTCCTAACTAGTCAAACTGATAGTCCAAGTTGCTTTATTTTGTATGGTCTCCAGTAATTTAATGTACATTTGATCAACTAGGAATGGTTGATACTTCAGATAGAATCTCCACACGTTCATAAGGAAGAGGATATTCCTAAGAACAAAAAGTTTTTTATTTCTTTTTTATTATCATCAAATAGGTGTACAGAGATGCTTCAGTTTGAACATGTCAGCTTGTGAGTACAATGCACCTTGATTAATGTCATCAGTTTTGTCATCTTCCTCCATCTCTCCCAACCCTATCTGGCCCCTCAATTTATCTGGTTCTGATTTCACAGATCTACACTGAATACTATGGCTGCATTCTCCCACCTTCAATTCTTCACTGCCCCTCCTCCCTGACAACACGTCAGATCTCCCCTGATAACCCACATTCCAGCATCTCACTATTCATTATGAAGATTTTTTAGCATGCTGTTAAGTGTTAGCAAATGCATCCTTGACAACTATGAAGATATTTTCCCCTTTAACCTATTAATATCATAAGTTTCATGAACATTCTGTAATGCCTGGACAAACGTGATTTCCTAGAATAAATCCTACTTTGTTATGGTAAATTATTCATTGAGTGTCCTACTAGATTTGGCTTAAATTATTAAGGTCTTTTATTTATATAATTGGAAAAGTGGTCATTTTTAAAAATACTTTGTACCACCATTTTCCAGTGGTGATTTCTAGGCTCACCCTATTCATCTAAATATAAATAAAATTATCACAACTGGGTATTTCCCTATGCTCTGTCTATGATGCTGAAATGGCATTAGTAGCCTTTATATATCATTTGAAGAACCATCAAACAATTGTGAACCATTCAGACCAAAATATTTCTTGAATATTTTTCTTTGGACATACTTCAGATTTAAGCCTACTGATATATTGATATAATCTGTCTCATTATATAACACTTGATAATGTGAATATATACAGAGACTATACATGTTTTCTGTATGTATATTCTAATCAAACTGTAAAGATTAATATGCCTGGAACTTTGTTTTTATGTAGCTAATCTAAATAGTTAAGTATTTGTCATTGTTAATTTTGCATGCATCTTGAGCCTAATTAAATTACTTAATATTTTATCCATCTTATTAATTTTCCACAAAATAAATTTATAATTAAATACAGATTTTTCTCTTTCCTATTTCCTAATTTATAGAGCTGTGTTTGGATATTTGTTCATGTTTTCTTCCTATCTCTTTGTGTTTGTCTTACAGATCTTTTTCATTTGCTTTGACAAGCTCATTTATTTTCTTTCCTCTTAAAGTATTTTTGCTTTTTAAAAAATGTGCATAAGTGCTGTAGCCCTGACTCATGTATCCTTTTGTTGCTTTCATATAAATGACAATTTGTCTAAGGATAGAATTGGGGTCATAACTTTTTTCCATCAAACTACTGCAATCATTGCTTCATTATCTCCTGGCATGTAACACTTCAAAGAAGTCTGAGTGCTGTCCAGATTTCCCTCCTTCTTTTCAGGTGTCTGTTTTTATTATTATTTAATAGATTATTGCATTGTTTTAATGATGTAATGCCTTCTGAATTCTGTCTTCATCCTTGACATTCAGCAATCTCCTTTTTAATTAAGTTTCTTTTACCCATGGATCTTTCCATGTGTAGTTCATCCATCATTTTCCATGGGTGGGCTATTATTATTCTGTCCATTCCTAGGTGCAGAGACAAAAACTACATTCTAAGCTGGTGAAACTGCAAGTTGGATTTTGAGTACTGCTATATTTACTGGGTAAGGATCATTCTGTGGAGCCCTGGGTCATCCAATAGATGACCTGCTCCAGCCAGCATCATTATCTCCTCCTGGCTGTTGTCCCTGTCATCCTGAAGGGGTGTACTGATATATGTGAGGTAGGGGGCCAAGCTGAGGTTTAAGTATCAATCTACATAGAGAGGTGAGAGAGTAATCATACCTTGAGGATGTATTTTCCAAAGGAATTCTAATAATATTATGATAATGAGTTACATCCACTTGTCAGTTCTTTAAGAAGGCTCAGCAAGAATCTGAGTATGGAGCAGAAGCAAACAATCGGATCTAACTGTAAATAAAGCTTACATCTTTTGTGATGAGAAATGAGAGCAGATAGTGAAAACTGCCTCTGCTTTTCACAAACTGGGTATGTAATACCAAGAACTCAATAATGAGTGAATGACCTTGTATCTGAGGACTGCCCTAACTTATAGCCTTGAGGAGGTTGATTCTCATTTATATATATATATATACATATATATATATATATAAATATATATATATATATATGTAAGCCTACACAGGGTCATATACACAAACATACTAACTAAAATATGATATATAATGGGAAGTAGTGTAACTTCTTTGAACAACTTACAGCCTAACAAAAGGCCTACCAGGAAGCTTGATTTTGAGGTGCCAGAGTGGGACGAGGTCAAATGGAAGGGGAGTCGACAAGTAAAGAGATGAAGGGTGGGAGAATGCAGTCATAATATTTTATGTATATATTTGAAAATGGAACTAGAAAAAATGAGGAGATGTGTGGGGTTGGGAGAGATGAGAAAGAATGATGAAAGGAGTGGTATTGATCAAGATGCATTGAACTAAAAAAATATGACCTGTGAAACTGAAACCCCATTGCACAACTACTTAAAGATTATAATAATAATAGATATTTATATTCATTATCTATTACCATTCAACAGATTGCCCCAAACTGAGGCACTATTAGCAATCCTCATTTATTACTCTGTAGTTCTATAGGTCAAATATCAGCAGAGCATGCCTGGATTCTTTTGCTCAGAGAATTACCAGGCTTTAATCAAACATTGGGTCACGCTGTCCTCATCTATAAGTTCTAGAGATAAATGCATCCAGGTTCATTCAGCACGTTGTTAGAATTCAGACCCTTGCAGTTCAGCCTGTACAGCTGGCAGTCAGGGGCCCTCTCAGGTCCCTACCCTGCATTCCTGCTCACTTGTTCCCTCTGTCTTCAGGCTCACAGCAGTGCATCTAATCTCTCTTAGACTACACAGTCTAGCTTCTTCTCTAGCACCAACTAGAGGAAAATTCTGGCCCTCTCCAACAATCTCACTAATTTAAATCAGCTGCTTAGAGCCTGACAAGACTAAGAAAGTATTGACAGCATATCATAGGTTCTGGAGATTCAAATTTTAGGTACAATTTATAGAATTCTATCTCATAAAACATCTCTCTTGCTAGATTAAATACTACCTATACATTTGGGGGGGGCGGGTCAGTGGAACAGGATAACCTTGCAAATTATGTTTTTTGGGCTTTACCTGTCAATGTCAATTATTAACAACTAGCATTCCCTCTGTTACAATCAGTAAAGCAAGAAAATACAATGAGACTGCACTATACCTATCAAAAAATGTACATGTTTGCTTAAGTTTTAACCCCTATACAAAGAGGCATTAGTGACTTGCACAGCAAAGTATTGGCTTCAGTACTTCGAGAATTCATGCATGACTACTTATACATTCCATTCTGGGAACTGGAACATGTAATTTGCTCTCCAAACCATTGAGAGAAGAACCAATTTGCACATAGAAAACGATTTATGTACAATGCTCCCAGCAGCTTCATTTATAATAATGAAAAAAAGTTTAAAGAATAGAGTGCAAAGTAAATTATAGCACATCCACAAAAATTCTTTCAGCATTTCAACAAATATTCGTTGCTTACCTACCATGGGACAGGTGCAACAGCACCTAACAAGGGGCTGGAGATACAATGAGGCAAAGGAGAACTGGCCTTTGTCCTTCTCGAATTTATATTCTCATTGAAGAAGAGAATCATTAGTAAAAAATCACTCAAACTAAGACAAAATTGCATTGTCTAAAGGGTGTGGCCATTTAAAATAGTGGCTATTAATTTAAAAGTTGCCAAAAAAGGAGAAAACTGTCTATAACCTAAGGTTAAGAATCTATAACTACAGGTATAGAAAGAGATCAATAGCTGTAATAGAACCAGGACACTTGGGGGTCTGGGAGAGATGGGGGAAACAATGGAAGGAGTAACATTGATCAAGATTCATTGTGCTACTTAAATTCGTGTGTTGAATTAAAACTCCTTTGTATAACCACTTAAAGATACTTTTTAAATTAAAAAGATACCAATAATATACTATGTGAATTTTGCAATATTTATAGACTAGAGGGAATCATGTCAGATGTTAGTAGTACTTATCTCCCTTACATTCATTTCCCTAATTCTTTAATTTGTAAATGTTACCTTTGCAGATAGAAGAGAAAGTAATACTACAAAAGCATGTGAAAAATTACTTATATGTTATTGATCCCCATAATCAGATGTATAGTCAAGGCAAAAGTTTTCTTTGTTTGGAATAATTGGAATCATAAAAAATAAATGCAAATCTACCCAATTATCATTAAGTCAATCATCTCCCTATTCGTCTTTTGCAGATGTCACACAACAATCCAAATACCACAACCTACACCTGAACAACTAAGCATGATGGTTTCACACTAGGTTCAGCACGTAAAGGTAGGAAGATCCCAAGTTCAAGGCCCTTTAGAGAAAAGTTAGCAAGAATCTGTCTCAAAAACAAGATACAGGTATTTAACCAATTTTGCCAGCACCATTTACTGAAGAGGCTGTCTTTCTTCGATTCTAATTTTTTAGCTCCCTTATCAAAGACTAGGTGCTATAGGTCTGTGGGTTCATTTCTGGGTTTTCAATTCTATTCCATTGGTCCTCAGGTCTGTTCTTGTGTCAGAACAAAGCTGACTTGATTACTATAGCTTTGTAGTAGAGTTTGAAAGTTGGTATTGATACTCCTCTAGCACTATTCTTTCTATTAAGGATGATTTTGATCATTTTGCTATTCAGGGTCTTTAATTGTTCCATATGAATTTTTGGATTGTCTCTTCTATTTCCTTGAAGAACGAGGCTGGAATATTGATAGATATCACATTGAATTTGTAGATAGCCTTGGCAAGTATTGCCATTTTCACAATGTTGATCCTTCCAATCCAGGAGCATAGGAGGTTTTTCCACTTCCTAAGTTCTCTTTTGATTTCCTCCTTCAGGTTTTTAAAGTTTTCATCATAGAGGTCCTTCACTTCTATAGTTAATTCCAAGTATTTTATTTTTTTGTGGGGCTATTACAAAGGTAGTTGCTTTCCTGATTTCAACCCCACTCTTCTCATTGTTGGCATACAGAAAAGCCATTGATTTTTGTAATTTATTTTTTATGTGTGAAAATACTGTACAGAGGGGTTACAATTACATGGGCAAGATAAGGAGTATATTTCTTTTATTTTATTTTATTTTATTTGTGAACATACTGTAC
>NW_012267268.1:0-263 GCF_000151885.1 Dipodomys ordii | reverse complement strand
GTGAGGTGGTATCTCAATGTTGTTTTGATTTGCATTTCTTTTATGGCTAGGGAGGGAGGTTGAGCATTCCTTCATGTGTCTTCTTTCCTCTTCAAAGAAGTTTCTCTTTAAGTCTTTAGCCCACTTATTTATAGGGCAGTTGTTTCTTTGAGGATTTGTTGTTGGGGGATTTATTTTTTTGAGTTCCAGGTATATTTTAGATATAAGACCCTTGTCCGTTGTATGGCTAGTAAAGATCTTCTCCCAATCCGTGGGCTTTCTAT
>NW_012267267.1:11972844-12018823 GCF_000151885.1 Dipodomys ordii | reverse complement strand
GGAGTGAGGATGTCGGGCTTCTACTCATGCCGAGTCTTGGATCCTGGGTCGTCTCTGGTCTGCAAGCTGCAGGATGAAGATGTCCGCTCTTTGTTGCTTCTTGCTGGTATTGAGTAGAATCCACTCGCCCGCTGCTTCTGGCTCCTTCGTCCCAGACTCTCTGTGTGAGCGCTCAGGTATGGCCCGGCTGCGTTCTCCGCCGCATGCGACCATGCCGCCGCCGCTGCGGCGGCTGCTGGCGAGCGCTCAGATGTGTCTTTTTGCCTTGGCTTTCCTCTCTTGTATAACTCTCTGTCCTGTGATGGCACACTTGGTGTGATTCTCTGGCTTAGGACTGTTCACTGGAACTCTAAAACTGCTTTCTATGTGAGAGCTTGTTCAGATTCCAGCTTCTCCTCCGCCATCTTGAAAATTCCCCCTAGACATGTTTCTTAAGTATACATTTCAACTTAAAATTCTAAACAATTTGGGCACGAATATTATTCTGATCATTGTATATTTTGATGCATTCAACTCTTAAACATCATCTTTATTTTTTATTAAAAAATAGGTTTCAAAAATAGATTTCCCCTTCCTCAATTATAGATTTTGTTCATGGCTAATTAGATCATAGTAATGAAGCCTCCATCTTTTATCTATTAAATGAAAATGGAATAAAAGCTCAGAGTAAATTCTTCAAGGGAGGCTAGAAAATAATTGTAACATTTGTCTTTTCTAAAACTCTACACATTAACTTTAATAATTAAAGAAATGTGGGGTTAAGAATTGATAATCATTTTTGAAGTTTTTTTTGCCATTTAATTCACTCTAGTTGCATTAATAATCTTGGAATTCAAGAGTTTAAAACATGATCATTATTAGAAACTGTACTTTGAAAAAGGGGAATGTTTAAAGAAATGTCCGTTCTTGAGAAACTCTTTCTATGTGACTTGACAGATAAAAATCTAGAGTTGGGGTGGGCTCGAGTGGATCATACCTGTAGTCCTTACTACTAAAAAGGCTGAGATCTGAGGATCACAATTCAAAGTCAGTCCTGGCAGGAAACTTGATGAGATTCTTACCCTCAATAAACCACTAGAAAAATGGGAGTGTCACTGTGGCTCAAGTGGTAGATTGCCAGCCTTGAGCTGAAGAGCTTAGAAAAAATGCCTAGGCCCAGAGTTCAAGCCCCATGACCAACCCCCCACCACTTCCCAAAAGAAATCTAGAGTTGGGTGTAGTACATTGTTATAATCCTAGCACTCATGTGGCCGAGTCTACTCAGAGAAAACTCCATCTCATAAATCCAACCCCGGTTACCATATGGAAATATATGAACAACTGTATACTGAAACATTTGATAAACTAGATGAAATTACAAGTCATAATCTGCTAAACTTGACCCAAGTTTATTAAATAATGAGTCAACAATTTATTACCTTCTAAACAGAGCTCACCAGATCCAAATGTAATTGTAAATGTAAACATTTAGAGAAAAAATAATGTGAATTCTCCAAACTTTCCTGAAGATCTTATACTTTGATTTGTAGAAAAAGTAAAGAATGGAAGAAAATCATAGAAACAAAGTAAGTTATCAATTGCCAGGTAATTGAGGAAAGGTAAACAAATAGCATATGTTAATGAACATGGGTTTCTTTTGTGCAGATATTAAAAAAGTATAGAATTGCATAGCAAGCAACATTTGAAATTTTAGGATCAATAAAGAAAAAAAATTATGGTTATAGGAGCTGGATTGGTATTTTAAATAATTTGCTAAGGGAAAGTTTTCAAACAGAGCAAATTCACCCAGCTATCTGAGAGAATTGCATTGGGAAACAAAAAAGGGATATATAAACATAACATTGGGGGAAGAATACATCAGTGACTTTCTGGCTGGGGAATATTTAATATATTCACAGAAGATCAAGTTGTTCAGTATCACCAAACTAGAGGAGGCAAAAGTGAGAGGAATGCACTGAGATGAAAGAAACAAAGCTCAGGTATACCACTCTGAAAAATATAAGTCCTTGTGAACAAAGTAGCTTTGCCACCAGTACAATGGGAAACACTTTCAAATTTCCAAGCAAGGAATGACATGGCATGATTACTTTGTAAATAATTTATTCTGCCCAGTCTCCTATGAAAAACAATTTGTAGGTAATATGGAAGTAGGGATCAGATGCACTGTCTATTACAATGACTTGAAATGCAGTTAAAAAATAGTAGTAGATTCATGGTTTAGTGTTCAATTTCTACATGCAGTTTTAAAATAACACTAAAGTTTCCAAAGATTACTAGTGGAATAGGAAGATTGGGTTCATCATGTTTCGTAGTATATACTCATGTAATTAAATTGAATAACACATTTACATGTTATCATGAAGAATGACTAGGTCAATCATATTGTTTAGGCTATTAACCCCTAGACAAGGGCAACTATAAAGGAAACTAATTAAGTTTGAACAAGTTAGGAATTCAATGCTTTTAATTCACAAACTAATGGAATCTTACATATACAATAATCCTATATGGCTTCTAGCCACAGTGGAGAGTGAAGACATACATTAACACAAACACAGAAGATCTATTGGGAATGACTGATATCAAAGACACAGATCTTCACTATTAATACTAGTTTAAAACTGGCTGTAAATATTCATTTCAGAATCTTTACTGTATTTATGGTTAGAGATAAAAATTGTTAAGAATATAAAATGAGTAAGTATAGCCAGGAACAAAAATAAGAATGAAGGGCCATTGACATAGTCCACTGTTACATACTATGAAGGTATGGAAAGACCATCATGAAGAAATTTAAAAGAAAAGCCAGTGCATAGGAGAAATTTTCCAAGGTTATATTAACTGTAAGTCCATTAAACAGGAAAGGAGAGAGCAGAACTGCACAAGTCACAACTTTGGTTCAAAATGCAATAGGAGATAAATGGTAGGAAGAATACTGGTGAGCATAGTAAAACTAGAATTTGAGCAAGGGAGTTGAAGTTAAGTAGAAGAAAATGGCACTAAGCCCTCATCACATAATTTTTCTCCTCATCTAACATATACATAAGAAAATAAAAGCAATCATAGAGAATAAAAGCAATCTCTGAGAATGTCCGTTATAAACTACAGAGAAAACACATTAGTTATTATTCTTTTTTCTTTTTAAGTATTTTTTGAGGGTAATGTTGTTTTTATTATCTTTAAGTAATGGTACAAAGGAGTTACCATTTAAAAATGTATTTTGATCAATGTCACCCTATCCCTCCCACCCCTTCCCTCGGCTTTTCTTAGTTTTGTAGGATATACATTAAATTCTTGACTGCATTTACCCTCTCCACACACACCCCTTCTCTGATTCATTCATCTACCCCTCTCCTTTTTTTTTTTTTAAGGAAGTCCCATTTGTTAAGTCTTTCTCCAGTTTGTTGTGACTCTGTTCTGGAAGTTCTTGCCTGTGCCTATAAATTCAATTGTCTCTGGGGTTCTTTTCCTGATTTACCTTTCTGCTTGTACATTGTTGGTGTTCAGGAGGGCAACTGATTTTTGAGGGTTAATTTTGTATCCTGCTACTATGCAGAAGTGGTTTATAAGTTCTAGAAGTTTGGGAGTGGAGTTTTGGGGGTCACTAAGGTATATTATCATGCCATTTGCAAAGAGGGATAGTTTAATTTCTTCCTTCCCTATGTGGATCCCTTTTAATGTCTTTTTCTTACCTTATTGCTCTGGCTAAGGATTCCAGAACTATATTGAAGAAGAGTGGAGAGAGTGGGATTGTTTTAGGATTTGAAGATAATTGATTGTAATTTTTCCCCGTTTAGTATAATATTGGCTATTGGTCTGTCATAGATAGCTTTCATTGTTTTAAGGAACGTTCCTTCTATTCCTATTATCTCCAGAGCTTGTAACATAAATGGGTCTTGTATTTTATCAAAAGCCTTTTCTGCATCAATGGAGATAATTAACTACATAATTACGTTGGCCACGGACCCTCCGTTTAAGTTTTTAGAGCACCCACCTGGAGCACACAGGTGGGGCTGCTGGAGCCTGTGCGCCCAGTTCCTGATTGCAACTGAGGACTGGCTGCGACCTGGGTGTATTCCACTGGTTTCTGGGGTGCTTTCACAGTTCCCAGCTTCAGTGGGATTAGTAGCCCAAGTGGGAGCGGGAGGGCTCTGGGTCTATCTCTGGGTTACCACTAGTGATGATCTGCCGTGGTGGGATGGGCAGTGCGCTCCTGTGGGGTACTCACTTATCCTGGAACTGATTAAGGGCTGTCCAGTGGTGGTGTGGCAGATCACTGTATCTGTGTACTGTAGATTGCTGGTCGCCACTGCACTCTGTTGTGATGATTGTGAGCTGGGCTGGGTGGTGGTAGGGGCTCTGGGTTTGGGTTTCATGGTCTTTGTCTTTGTTTACACTGTCCACAGCCACGGGGCTGTGTGAGTTTTCTGTGCTGAAATCCTATGGATCGCTGTGTATCTGAAGTCCCAAACCACCGCGGGCTAGGCCGCTTTGGCATCTTGGCAAGGAGCTGTGCCACCAGTGAGAGGTGGGGAAAGGGTCTTTGTGTTTTTTCCTCTTTGTATAGGTTTGTTGCAGTTTGTTTGTTTGTTTTCTTTTTTGAGTTCCTGTATTTCTCTGATTGTTTGTCTTTTTGTTGTCAATCTCTTGGGGGAACTGAGAATTGGGACTTGAATTATCTATTTGGTTGGAGAGAGCTGTGGTGGTTCCCTACAGTTTCACCACCATCTTCCCTGAGCTTCTAGTCATTATCCTTAAGTAAATATCATTTACCAATGAGAAAATGTGGCCATATGTAAGTGTGCTTTGAATGACCATATCAGTGTTGGAACTCTTAAAAAAAGGCAAGTGATTTCTTTACCAAGCCTGTCTGTTAGTTATCTTTGTGCTGTCACGATGTTTAAATCACAGAAATGTCACATAGGAGAGCAAACTACTTCTTTCCAGAATGTAATAATAGTGATAAAGTAGTGTTTGACACAGTGAGAAACCAGAGGTCAGAGAAAGAGAGTCACTGATGTTGGACCATCAGTAAATACGGGTGTGCAATGATAATGTCAAAGTATAGAATGTGAGGTGCTATTAATATTTCAATACCATATCTGATGTCACAACTCATAGTTTTCCATAAACACAAGGGAATATACATAAAAATATAAACACATGACAATCACAACTGGTTAGTGGACCAATTCACCTGTTTATCCTGTGGTTATATGACTAAAAAACTATTCATACAAAGTCAATCCTAAGTACTAGTACAAAGTATATATGGTAAAAAAAATTAACAGTGTATCAGAGGAGATAAATAGGTTCAGAGATCAGGCAGATGTATTATTTTTCCTGTGTCCTTGAGAGTTTATTCACTTTGCCTAATTTCAGAGGTTATCTCAACACTAATAATTCTCATTAGCATTTCTTTATATTTTTCTATAATAATAAGAAATTAATTTATCTAGATGCCAAGTATTATTTTTTTTTTATTTTGTCAGTCGTGGAATCTGAACTCTGGGCCTGGAGGCTATCCCTCAGCTCTTCAACTCAAGACTCCTATTCTACCACTTGAGCCACAGCGCCACTTCTGGCTTTTTCTGCTTAGGTGGTGCTGAGAAATTGAACCCAGGGCTTCATGCATACAAGGCTCCACCACTCTACCACTGAGCCACCTTCTCAGGCCCTAAATGCCTAGTATTATTAACTAGTGTCATTAGCTTGAAAATTGCCCACCAGAGATATGTTATTTGCTTTACTTTCATACTATTTCAAATGTGTAAAGAATAATTGTTTTCTCTTTTATGTAAATATAGCTTCAAAATGATTCTTTTTTCTGCTTTAGAATTTTTGTATTGAATTCTATGTATTTTAAGATTAGGATAAAACCAGAAAAACAAATATTACATTATTATTAACTACAGATACTCAAACTTATTAAAATTGTAAACCTATGTTCAAAAATAACATAATTTATAACATGAGTTGATAACATGATTTATTAGAAAAGTTTTGGAAAAAATGTTAACATATAGTTTCCAGTTAAAGCTAATTACACATAATTATTAAGTAGAAATCTTATTAGTCTAATTATTTCACTAAATATACTTTACTTCATATTTTCATACCTATATTATAATGCTTTAGAGCTTGAAAAAAGAAAAAATATTTTCCATGAAGATTGTATGAGTTATTCAATGAGGCATACAGTTTCTTTAGTTAAAATAATTCATTAGGTCTCTATACATCTAGAGAACACATGAATTTTATGGATAGTAGTAAATAGTTCACCTTATAAACTGGCTTATTGTATTTTATGTTATAGAGTGAAGTTATATGTGCCATTTCAGTGATAATTAAAACATTATTAATAATTAAAATCAACCAAGGTTTGATCTATATAACAAAGGGTTAACATATTTTAAATAAAAATACCTAAAGTTATATCTGCAATTAATGAATCTTAAGAGTCAATATGCAAAAAAGTTAGTTGTATTATACTCATGATACAATTTAGGAGTGAAAATGCAAAAGGGTTATACAAATATTCCAATTTAATACCTAGATATTTTAATAAAACAAAATGCATTTTTCTGCATTAAGATATGAACAACTTGCTATTTCATTTAGGTTTTGTTATACATATTGACACTACCAATATAGGTCACTTTAAAATAGTCTATATTATAGCCAAGATATTTATTTTTTAGTTTTTTATTGTGAAAATACTGTACAGAGGGGTTACAATTACATGGGCAAGATAATGAGTACATTTCTTATCAAGCATTGTAGCCTCCTCCTTTGTTTTCCCATCTTTCCTATACTCCTCCCAACCCCCCACCGAATCCTCCCCGCTTCCCCCCACCAAAGTTGTAAAGTTCGTTTTCGACATAACGACTTGTACATCTCATTGTTGCAATGGGTCCACTGTATCCGTATTTAAACGATTTGTTTTTCCCCGTCCCCTTCACAAATTATACCGACATCAAATACAGTGAAAGCAGGGGTTATACTGTGGGGGAGGGACATACAAAGCAACAAAGAAATCATCTTATAAATGTGTTAGAAACAATCGCATGAAAGAAAAATAAAACATTTGAATACATATCTTAGGGTTCATTTCCCTAACATCACCTTATCTGACCTTTTCTGCTTGACTCAGACATATACTAGATATTGCAAATAAGGAAAACCCATGGGACCTACGTTTCTTTGGGCCTGGCTTACTTCACTTAATATAATTTTTTCCAAGCCTTTCCATTTCTTAACAAATGGGGCAATGTCATTCTTTCTGATGGAGGCATAGAGTTATATTGTGTATATATACCACATTTTCTTGATCCATTCATCTACTGAGGGGCATCTGGGTTTAGTCAAGATATTTCTAAATTAAGTTATATTTGAGAAGTCAAAATGAAAAGAAGCTAAAAGGTATCGCCATAAAAAAATCTAAATTTCAGAGAAAAATTGGTAAATGGAAGGTATTCCAGGTCTTTGAATTCCAGAGACAGACAAACCTGCCTTCCTAAAAAAAGTACTGCAAAGGCAATTAGTCAGAGAGCAACACATTCTGTTGAAATAAATTTGCCAAAAGGTATTATAAAAACATGGTCAAAATGATTACCAATGTTTCTATATATTTGAAGAATGAATAGTGATTAAGAAACAGAAATACAGCTGGGCACCATTGGCTCACACCTGTAATCCTAGCTACTCAGGAGGCTGAGACTGAGGAACATAGCTCAAAGCCAGCTTGAGCAGGAAAGTCTGTGAGACTTTTATCTCCAGTTAACCACCAGAAAGCCAGAGTGGTGCTGTGGCTCAAGTGGTAGAGCACTTGCCTTGAGCTGAAGAGCTCAGGACAGCACCCAGGCCCAGAGTTCAAGCCACACAACCACCACCAACAACAAAAGAGAAACAGTAATACATTTAAGAATACCACTTTAAAACTAAACCTATTCTCAAATTAATCATACCATAACAGATATTTTTATTATACAAATTAAAATTTTTCCTGAAATAGTGCATATTTTATATATTACATGTGTATCACTGGAAAATCTCAACCTCTTGTTGAAATTTTTGAAATATACTTTCGACATAAGATTCAGATTTTGTAGAAAAGGAATATTGACTGACTCAACTTCAAAATGCACTATTAATCAAAAATGATGGATTAAACTTGCTCTATTAATTATGCAAAAAGGGACAACATAAGGCATTATTTTTCTCTTGAGTACAAAATTAGGAGAGCCATCAAAAATACTGACACAGCCAATAATTAAGCAGTGTTTCCCAGTAACTCCATTAATAAAAGGTATGAGCTTGAGTATAAAAAAAAGAGCCCTTCAGTGACCTCTAAGTTCTTTCAGTATTATTTAATGCATTTTCTATAACTTGAATAACGAATTTATGTTAAAATATACCACATTATTTATTTTGATAAACTACTTTTTAGTTGTTCAGAGGAATTACAGCATTGGCATCCTCCCCTAAGCATACCAACTTTTAGTCCCTTAACTATATATGCATATAACCCCCTATATGTTTTATTTGTATTTTAAAAACAGTCAAACTTAAAAAATAATTTATATCACTTTATTTTTGTTAAAGATATTTAAAATGGTCTCTTCCACAGGAGGCCTACACGCCGCCGCTGGTGCTGCCGCCATGTCTTTAGTGATTCCTGAGAAGTTCCAGCACATTTTGCGAGTACTCAACACCAACATCCATGGGCGGCGGAAAATAGCCTTTGCCATCACTGCCATTAAGGGTGTGGGGCGAAGACACGCTCATGTGGTGTTGAGGAAAGCAGACATTGACCTTACCAAGAGGGCTGGAGAACTCACAGAGGATGAGGTGGAACGTGTGATCACCATTATGCAGAATCCACGTCAGTACAAGATTCCAGACTGGTTCTTAAACAGACAGAAGGATGTAAAGGATGGAAAATACAGCCAGGTTTTGGCCAATGGTCTGGATAATAAGCTCCGTGAAGACCTGGAGCGGCTGAAGAAGATTCGAGCCCATAGAGGGCTGCGCCACTTCTGGGGCCTTCGAGTTAGAGGCCAACACACCAAGACCACTGGACGCCGTGGTCGCACTGTGGGTGTGTCCAAGAAGAAATGAGTAGGCCTTTTCTGTTAATGAATAGTTTATATACAAAAAAAGATATTTAAAATGTAAGATTTTTTTATTATTAATAAGCAAACAAAACATATAAACAGCCCCAACCATTTTTGTTGGCAAATCATAAAATTTGGGTTACAATTATTGAAAAAAGAAAGGAAACAAGGAAAGGAGGAGAAAAGGAGAGTAGAGGAAGAGAAGATGGAAGGAAGGAAGGAAGGAAGGGAGGAAGGAAGGAAGGAAGGAAGGAAGGAAGGAAGGAAGGAAGGAAGGAAGGGAGGGAGAGAGAGAGGGAGGGAGAAAAGGAGGGAGGGTGGGAAAGAGGAAATGGAATAAAATCCAGAAGGATGCCTTGCCATCTTGATGAAACTTGGGAATGGTAAAGTGGTTCACCTGCACAAGATTACAGAAACGTGAGACAACTATAAAATCGTAAGGAAAGAAATCTGAAATGACAGTGACTATTTTAAGTCTGCATGAGAGCTTGCATGCCAGGTCAGGCACTCCAGGAATCTTTTCTGTCTTGATAGCAATTTTCTGCTGCCTCCACTGGATATATAAGTCAAAAATTGGAGGATATTTCAATGGCAAAAACAAAAAAGTGCCTTCAATAGAGCAGCTGACCACAGGTTTTCTAGCTGTGATAAAGAGACATAAAAATGACTTCTCATATGAATTGTAAGCTGTCCTACTCTTAGAAAAGGGGTGGGGGAGAGAACACATCAAATACAAAACCTTCTGTTTGTCTCTCAGGCACAGATCATTTCAGCTAACAGAAAAGGAGAGGCAGCTATGACAAAGGGTCCCCTTCATCGGGACAAAATTCAGAGGCTGCTGGAATACTTGTCTCTTACTCAATAATACAACTAGGAAAGCATATGTTTCTGGAGGACAAGAAATCACTTTAGGCAGATGTCTTCTCTCCAGATATTATGTGGTAAACATTTTTCTCATTCAAGATTTCTCATAAATAGAAGGCAAAGTTTGATTGTCAAGGAGGGGTTGAGGCAGGAATACTGGCTGTGGAAATCCCACTTGTGGAGCTGGGAGGTAAGAGACATGTCTAAGAGTGATTATGGAACAGGTGATAACTAGCTTTTTACAAAAACACATCCAACAGCAATTACTAGTTGTTAAGATCCAAAGAGAGAAGTCTTCTATGATACAGGAAGGAAATACTTGTAGGAAGTTAAGATGAGGAAATGACATTGAACCACAATGCTCCAGTCATGACTTTACAACAGCTAGGATGGAACAATAATCCATCTGTGGAGAAATTTAAGTCAGTTATAATTTGAAAATATCTGAAAAAAAATCGTAATCTAAATTCAGCCTCTATTTACTAAATTGATTTAATTATTCATACTAGAAACTATAAAGAAGAAAGAATACCCACTGGGGGAAATAAGGATTTACAAAATAATTATTTTATATATTTATATTTATATATAAATGGTAAAAATATTGTACAGAAGGGTTACAGTAACTTGAGTAGGGTAATGAGTACATTTCATAGCCAGCATTGTTACCTCCTACTTTTTCCCCCCTTCCATCACTTCCCTCCCCAACTCCCTAACTCCTCCTGTCCCGGCCCCCCACATTGTAAAGTTCTTTTCAACATAGTCTCCTGTACCTCTCACCGTCACAATGGGTCAACCTGCATCCCCATTTAAGCATTCTGCTATATCCCTTCCCCTCCCCAAACTACAAAAAGGTATATACAAGATGCAGAACACCTGGAACAAATCCAGTGAAAACAGGGGTTGTACCATGGGGGAAGAACATACAAAGAAACAAAAGAATCACATAATGCATTATAAATACATTAAAAGCAATAACAAGAAAGAAAAGAAAGCCACTTGTGTCTCTGTCTTGGGGTAAATTTTCCTTAACATTATCTCATGTGGTCATATGTACATAGTCTTTGACCTTTTCTGCTTGTCCTAGACATGTCCTAGTCATTGCAAACAAGGGAAACCATGGGACCTATGTTTCTTGGGCCTGGCTTACTTCACTTAATAGATTTTTTTCCAAGTCTTTCCATTTCCTTACAAATGGAGCCAATAAAAAATAATTCTTATTCTCTACTATTCAGTTAATTCTTAAAAAAAGCAGAAAAGGGAGAAGATATTTTTTCAGCTAGAAACAAATAACCAAACATTGTATTCATATAAACTGACATGTTGAATTGAAACCCTTTTGTAAAGCTATTTCAAGACAAAAAATAAATTTATTTAAAAAAAAAACATTGGCTTAATCATAGCCACGTAAACTGCTGTAAAAGTAAGTAGCAATTTACTCAATAAAAGTCAGTCTGTCAGCTTGAAGATAGTATATAATATGTATAATTTTTATAATTATGTCACAGCTAAAATTTAATTTACCTATACATATAGCATGATGTCTACAGTGATCCTAAAACAGCCTTTGATAAATTAAAAGCTTGAGATCCCATTGAGATCCTATACACCAGTGTCGATAAAAATAAGTTGTCAAAATTCATGAAGCAAAGGAATAAAATTAATTGAAGAAATACACAAATACAGTTGTAAACTGATACACTGAAACAATAAAATATCTATGTGACAAAATAAACTATCTGATTAAATATTAAATAGGATTAAATATTAGGATTGCAACTCCCATCTGTTTATGTGGGCCATTTGCTTGGCACATTTTATTCCAGCCTTTCACTTTCAGAATATGTTTGTTTTTTATGGGTAAGGTGTGACTCTTGAAGGCAGCAGATAGAAGAATCTTGCTTTTTAATCCAAGTAGACAGTCTATGTTGCTTAATTAGAGAGTTAAGACCATTAATGTTGAGAATTAGCTCTGAGAGGTGTTTGGTATCTTCTGCCATGTTATCCACCTTCTTGGGGGCTGTGACAACTGGGTTCTTCCTATGGTTCTTGGATCCTCAGTTTGGGTGCATTTTCTTGGCCTTTATTGTGGTCTTGTTGGTTTTCTATGTGTAGGGGATCTTTAAGTATCTTTTGTAGGGATGGTTTGGTGGAGGTATATTGTTTCAGTTTTTCTTTGCTATGGAAGGTTTTTATTTGAACTTCAGCTATGAAGGAGATTTTAGGTGGTACAGTATTCTTGGTTGATAGTTGTTTGTCTTTAGGGCATGACATACATCATTCCAGGCTCTTCTTGCTTTAATTGTCTCTGCTGAGAAATCTGAGGTTGTTCTAATTGGTTTCCCTGTATAGGTGATTGATCTTTTCTCCTTGACAGCTTTAAGGATCCTTTCCTTGATCTGAATTGATCCTGTACAGATTATAATGTGACAGTGGGATATCCTGTTCTGGTCTGGTCTATTTGGGGTTCTGAAAGCTTCTTGTATATGAATAGGTCTATCTTTTTGCATGTTTGTGAAGTTCTCTGCTAGAATCCTGTTACATAAATTTCCTAGACCATTAACTTCTGTCTCTTGGAACTCCTCTATACCCATTATCCTTAGATTAGGCCTTCTGATGGTGTATTCCATATATTGAATATAGCTATCATATTTCTTTGATTTGTCTTGGATAGTTGTCTTTCTCTATAACATCTAGGCTGTCTTCAATCCCAGAGAATTGATCTTTTGCATGGTCTAACTTACTGTCAATACTTTCTACTTTGCTTTTTATTTTCTTTCATTCTAATTGGTCAGCTTTGATGGCTTCAAATTCTTTGTTGGAGCTTTGTTTTAGATCTTGTCTTTACTTCCTTAATTTGGTGTTCAGTGTTTATTCTCAAATCACTTAATTGATTGATTATTGTTTCCTTAGACTCCTTTTCCTTCTGTTTAGCTCCTTTCAGCATTCCCTTTGTGGTCTCTCTGTTTTCCGTCAGCTGTCTGTTTATGGATTCATGAATGGCTCTATTTATCTTAGTCTATTCTCATCCTGGTCACTCAATGCTTGTATTACTCTTTGATTAGCTTTTTCATACACATGCAATTCCTGTATTTCTCTGACTACTCTCAGCCTGCTCATGCAATTCCTGTATTAATCTTTGAGTAGCTTCCTCATGCTCATGAGATTCCTGGATTAATCTTTATTTTGTTTCCTCTCGTTCCCTATCACACTCACACTGAGTCCTTTGTGGGTTTTCAATCTTTTCATTCACCATGTTTACCAGTAATGTTTTAGAACTTTTTGGGAACTCTCATCTGGATTCTTCATTAACTTTTCTGTCACCTGATTATCCAGAGGGTGAGTTGCAATACCCGGACTTGCCATTTTTCTTGTGTTTCTCCGGCTTGTTCTACCCATTTGGTATGAAAGTAACACCATTTTTTGTGCTTGAACACAAGCATCAACCAGAGTCCTTTAGTAGCAGAGTTAAAATGGCTGCAGATACAACCTATTTCAACAGATACAATCTATTTCAACATCAAACAACTATGGAGTAATGGGTTGAGAACATCAAAGAGGGATTCAGCAAGCCAGAAATTATTAGGTTTAGGGAGAATTGTGGGGAAAAATAGGATTAGAGGGATATGGAGAGGTAAAAGTAGAGTGAATTTAACCAAATCTTACTCTCAGAGAGGGAAATGGATTGGACAGAATGGTAGAAGAGAGATTAATAAAAAAAAAAAACAAGAAAAATGGAAAAATAAAAATTTACATTTAAAAAATGAAACACTTAAAAATTATGTAAGTATAAAGAAATGATGTTAAGAGAAGAAAAGGATAGGATGAGAGGAAGGGAGAGATAAAACGAAACATGAGTGCTGGGCGCCAGTGCCTCACACCTGTAATCCTAGCTATTCAGGAATCTGAGATCGGAGGATCGTGGTTGAAAGCTATCCTGGGCAGGAAAGGTCTGTGAGACTCTTATCTCCAATAAACTACTCAGTAAACAGGAAGTGGCACTGTCATTCAAGTATTGAGCACTAATCTTGAGATGAAGAGCTGAGGGATAACACTCAGGCCCAGAGTTCAAACCCCATGACTGACAAATTAAAAAAAAAGGAAACACAAAAAATTAAAAAAATATAAATTCTTAAAATTGGAATACTTGAAAATTATATAGATATAAAGAGATAATACTACTATTAAAGAAGTTAAGTGTAAGCAATTGTGAATTGAGTAATAAATTTCTGGATTAAGTATGTACACAATGTGGGATAATGTCTCATAACCAACGATGGATATATATCTGGGGATGAGCAGAGCAGCAATTAAGTCATGCAAAAAAAGAAAGAGAAAAAAGAAAAGAAAAAAATAAGAAAAAAGCACACACACACATACACAACACACACACACATATACACCTAAAATAAAAATTATGAGAGAAAAAAAGAAAACAATTTAAAAATTTTTTTAAATGTAGAAAAAAGAGTTTAATATTTTTTTTGGGAGGGGGATCTTGTATCTCCCCTGTGTCTGTAACCAGTCTCTTAGTAGAGTCTCTGGTCTGCTTATGGTGTTTGGTTTTCCTGTGGCTTGATTGATTTCTTAAGTCAGTTTGTTTGAGCAGGCAGAAAAATGCTCTGTATTACCCAGGATTTTGTGATCCACCTCCCAGGCTAGTTCAGTGGTAGGGCAATCTGCTTTGAGCACCACAACAGAGGGAGCTGGCTGTTTCCTCTAGCTTGGAGCTAATGTGATGAGGCTAGATTCTTGGTAGGGTTGAGGCCTATCAGCAATCAGTAGCTTTTCCCTGAGAGGCTAACTCCTAAGACACTCACAGAGCCCAGCCTGGAGTTTCAATTGTTTGTCTAGGCTGCAGTGGGAAGGGGCAGCCTCTGGCTCTGTTTACCTAGTGAAGAAAGTCACCCCTACCAGGGCAGAGAGTAAGCTCTGCCCTGGGAGGGGTGACTTTCCCCTGGGTGGACCTGAGCCTGGCAGCTCAGGTCAGGTTCCTGTGACCTGCTGAATGGCTCTTTTTGTTTTCTCCCAAATCCTGAGTTGGAGCTAGCTGCTCAGCCTCTGCAGTGCCTTTGTCTGTACCAAAAATAGAGATCTCTGGTGGTGGGAGAGGGGCAGCCTTCCCACCACTGCTCCATAAGGAGTGAGGATGTCAGGTTCCTGGGCTGTCCCTGGTCTGCGATCAGCAGGATGAAGTAATCTGCTCCTTATCAGTTCTTGCTGATGGTGAATAGAATCTGCTCCCACACTGCATCTGGTGCCTTTGTCCTGGACTCTCTCTGTCATTATGGCAGCCATGGATGCCACCACTGACGCAACTGCTGCCGCCACCGCTGCCACCACTGTGGCTGCAGATACTGGCAAGTGTTCAGATCTGTCTCTTTGCCTGGATTTTCCCTCTCTGGCCAAACTCTCTGGACTGTGATGGCACACTTGATGTGATTCTCTAGCCTCGGACTGTTCACTGGAACACTAAAACTGCTTTCTATGAGCGAGCTGGTTTGGCCTCCAGCTTCCCCTTCACCATCTTCCTCCTGTGTTTCCTGGGTGTGGCACTTTTAAAAAATTGCAAAACTTGGGGCTGGGAAGGTGGCTCAGTGGTAGAGTGCTTGCCTTGCATGCGTGAGGCCCTGGGTTCGATTCCTCAGCACCACATAAGCAGAAAAAAAAGCCAGAAGTGGTGCTAAGGCTCAAATGGTAGTGTGCTAGACTTGAGCTGAAGAGCTGAGGGACAGCGCCCAGGCCCAGAGTTCAGGCCACACGACCGGACCCAAAAAAAGATTGCAAAACTTGAACTTAATCTGATTTTTTTTTTTTTTGGGTCCGGTCATGGGGCCTGAACTCTGGGCCTGGGTGCTGTCCCTCAGCTCTTCAGCTCAAGGCTAGCGCTCTACCACTTGAGCCACAGCGCCACTTCCGGCTTTTTTTTCATTTTGCTTATGTGGTGCTGAGGAATCGAACCCAGGGCCTCAGGCATGCAAGGCAAGCGCTCTACCACTAAGCCATCTTCCCAGCCCCTTAAGCTGATTTTTAAAAGTCTGTCCTTAATGGTTTTGTGGTGGTAGGTGCCACTGTGATTCATTAGAACCTACCTGAAGTGTGTTAGGAACCATCTTCTAGTACATTGTGTTTTTCCTTATTTGTTGATTTTCTTTATATTCATTTTGTGAGCCTTAAAGTTACCTCTGATTTGATGTACAATCTAACAGAACACAGTCAGACTAGTTGATGAGACATCCATTAAAACAAAACAAAATAAAACTGCCAAGATAAAGAATAAGCCTTTTAAGTGGAGTGCCGTTAGCGCAGTCCTGTAAACCTAGCTACTCAGGAGGCTGAGATCTGAGGATAACAGTTCAAAGCCAGCTGGGCAGGAAAGTCTCTGAGACTCTTATCTCCAGTAAACCACTAAAAAACTGGAAGTGGTGCTGTGGCTCAAGTGGTAGAGTGCTCGCCTTGAGCTGAAGAGCACAGGGACAGTACCCAAGTCCAGAGTTGAAGCCCCACAACTGACAAAAAAAAAAGAACAACCTTTTACCTTTTAAAATATTTTTTTTTATTTCTCCTTATGTAGTTGTACAAAGGAGTTGCCACTCAACAGAACAAACCTTTTATCTGGATCTTGCTTTCACTACCCAGATGACCTATGCTGTGTAGAATGGGCTCTATTAGAAAATGGGTTCCCTGACCCCATCTAGTGCTTTCTGCCAGACCAGTGACTTGTATTATCAATATGGATCCTAGAGGAACAAAGAAAGGGACAAAAATATGAGTAATAGGTGACAAAATATAAACATGAGCTGTCTACGCTTCATAGTAGCAAACTTTCATCCTCTCAGACAGATCATCAGAAAATCTCACAAGTGTCTCCCTGTCTTGTCTTTAGCATTTGGCCTAACAAGCTTCTTCCTGTGCCCTGTTGACACAGGGTGAACAAATGCAGCAGTGGTACTCACTAGACAGTATGTTGAAAATGAGCTATACACTTTGTGAGGGAAGGGTCTGGGAGTGGGGGAAAAAAAAAGAGAAAGAAGAGGTGACACTGTTCAAAACGAAATGTACACATTACCTGGCTTACATAACTATAACCACTCTGCACCTGGCCTTTACAATAAAAATACATTTTAAAAGGTAAATAATTTTGTGAAAACAACAATGACAAAAAATATTGAAGGCATTCATCCAAATCCCAAAACATCTTCTCTTGGAGGATGATTAAACACCAGCATTTAGTTAACTACAGACATTTTGGAAGATTTTAGTTTCTCTGTATTCATGGTTTCCTTTGACAGTTGGAGGTACCACTTTACGTCTGATTCGACACAGTTGTACAAATATATCAGAGTGAAAAGTGAATTTTATCAACTTAGTGGCAGAATTTTAAATGCTGTCCTACGTGGAACAATGACATAGATTTGAACAAAAAATATTCTTTTTCAATAAAATTTTTAGCTGAAACTTGGAATACTAGGTCAAAATGGCAGAGATAGAGGAAGGAAGCAGACCTTCAATATAACCTGGTTTGTTCAAATTTCAGTAGAAACAATTTTTGTGAAATATATATAATATACTCTACCTTTTCTTTCTTTTATTTTAAGACAGTTGCAAGTTACAACTGGGATAAAATAAAACACTAATATCATAGTGGACCAGTTTAGTAATTTTTGCAATTTAATGAAGTATGGGATATTAATTATATATAGGAATACTATATATTTATTTCATATGCCAATTGAAGATCTTAATAGATTACTGTTTAATGATTAAAGTATAAATTAGTAATTTTGTATTAAAATTTTAGTATGTCAATTTACTTTTCTTTATGTAATATTTATGAGAAATAGTACTAGAAATTATATTTCCCATATTTTGGTCCAGATTTCTTTTGACAATTACATGAAGAAAAACTTTCACATTTTGCAATTTGAATATTGATTTTTCAATTATACTTTGTGGGCATTTTGCAGACAACTCCCAATTTATTCTAATTTTATATTTGATCTAATACAATTACATCATGAATAGAAAATTATTTTTATGGAAAAATATTTTAAGATAGCAGAAAGGGAGAGATTAAGGGGATTGAGGTTTGAGGCCAGCTAGTTTCAACATCAAGTTCCTGAAACCTTACCTCACAACAAACACAAAGGCCTGGATGTGGTGGTATATTTCTGTCATCCTAGCTATGGAAGTAAGCAAAAGGAGCAGAATCTCAGTGCATGTCAGTCATGGGCAGAAAGCAAGACCTCATCCCAAAAAGAACAGCAGCAAAAAAGCTCTAAGAAGGGCACCAGGTAACAAGAGCTCCTGCCCAGCAAGTAAGAAACCACAAAGCAAATTCGAGTTAAAACTCCAAGCATTTTCTGAAGCACAGCTTGATACATGTTACTTAAACTTCACTCATTTCTACTCTTCCTCAAAGCTTTCCAGAAAAGGATATCTCTATTTATTGTTGGCATTCCAAAGCAAACTCTTATATTTTTGTATTATCCTTTTACATATATAAGTGTTTAATAACTTGTGTCATTTGAAAGATATATATTATAACCAACTTGTCTTTTCTGAACATGCCATCATAGTAAGTAAGCAATCTCTCATTTCTTTTTATCTGTCTTTTGATTACTTAAGTCCCTATGAAAGTCATGTTAATCATTTAAAGAAATTTTCTGATCTGGTAGAAATTTAAAAATTAATCCTAAATTGTATGAATCAGCTTTTTTTTTAATCCCTCAAACTTACTTGTTTCTTAAGTACTCAAGTCAATTTGCCTGATTTCAAAAATATAACTAAGTTATATGTATTTATATGTGTAGTTGAAATTTTAAGCTATATACACTAAAAGAATTAAATTTATAAACTTTTTCAAAATGGATATGTATGTTACATATTATGTGAATGGTAAATGAATGAACTTATTCCTCAAGTGTCTAACATGGTGTAGACTAAGAATCATATAGCTTCAATGTAATATGATACATATAAATAGAATTGAAATTTTAAAGACTAGTTTTATCAGAAGTTATATTTGCATGTATTTTGAATATGTAAGATACATTTCTTAATTAGTGTTCTTTTACTACAAAATAGGATGAATAGGATGAATTATTAATAAAAGAGGTTTATTTTAGAGCATCAGTTTTCAGGATTGAGAGGCAAGAGCAGGGTGCTGGCACCTTCTTGGCTTTTGCTGAAAGCCACATACTGCTTAGCTGCATGATAGTAAGCGTGAGAAGCAGAAAGAGATGAAGGACATGTGTAAGCATGAGAATGTGTGGCCACATTTCAGTGGTTGATAACCCATTCTCTTAGGAAATACATTAATCAGATAATGAGATCTCTGCTTCTCTGATCTGAACATTGCTCTCAACATGGCCTCTTGGAGCTTCCAGCACATGAAATGCTGGGGGTGAACTCAAACCAACTCAAACTCAAAGCAATATTAGATAACAGAGTATCAGGCAGTGTTCCCATGAAGGAAGAGGAACACTGAGAAGGGGAAAAAGGAGAAATAATGCTCATGTCCATCCACTGACAAGTAGATAAAACATGGTATGTGATTACAATGGGTATCATTTGCCTACTATAGTGATAAAATATGGATATGGATGATGGTGTGGATGAATCTGGAAATCATTCCCAGGTAAAAGAAACCTGATTCAGAAAGTCAGATATTTTATGATAATATTAATATGAAATATCCAAAGTAAACCTGTAGATAACAGAAAACATGTTCATGTTCATCAAGGCTAGTTCAGGGGTAAATGGAGGATGACTTCCTCATGGACGTGGAGTTTAATTTTATGGTGATGAGCATATTCTGTTAAAAAGTACCATGATGGGCTCCCAAAATTTTGAATATACCAAAGCCACCAGTTTATATTCTTTTAACTACTTGGAATGATGAGTTATAAATTTGATAAATTTTACCTAAATAATGTAACAAAAGGTTTGTATGAGATTCTGTGTTGCATTTTTATTTTCCTAAAATACAATAAATTGCATGAGATAATCTATTACCTAGCATATGGCAAGCATTCTTGTTAAAGATGAATGATAAGGATAAAGGGTTTGGAGGAACTTGTCAATTTTTCAAGAAGCTTGAGCTAAATTTAAAACTGGCTATGGGACATTTAAGATCGGAAATTTCCTGCATTGTCTATTCAAATTTATTACCCTGGTATATATTACCACTGAAAACTCATTCATAAGTCTTTTAGTAAAGTGTTTATAGCATTAGTTTGATCACAGTCTGATAAGGTCTTAGAGTAGAACTGAAGCTATTTGATGGGAAAGGATGTAGAACATTACATGCCCAGAAAGCATGTGTGTGTGGGGTGTGTGTAGGCGGGGGTTTGGGTGTGTATTTTCTGGGGAAAAGCCAGTGTGTATACAATATTATATAAAGACATTGATCACAATGTAATCATCATCCTCAATAATATTATTCCTGGTGAGAGAACATTGAGTTTGATATAACTAAGCTTATTAATAGCCCAGTATTCACAAATAGCAGTTTCTTGGATGCATACATTTATAAGCAAAGATGTTAGAATATGTTATATATTCATGCATTACATCAAAGTATTAATCAACAATAGACAGGATATATGATGGTGGTCCCAAAAGGTTGTATTTACAAATGATATTGTGATATTGTGGTCCTTTTAGTTCATGTAATTGCAATTGTTATATTCCCATGAAGTTCAGTTCTAACCATAAATCTCTTGTCATATTTCCCCATTGTCATATGACACATGCCTATTATCTTTACATATAACATATTTCTCACTATAGAAATATGACATAAATATATAGGATAATAATCAGCTAACATATTTCATCCTCCAATTGCTGAGTTTTTTTTAGGGTGACTCATTAACTCTCATCAAGTAACTCAGATAAGAAGATAATTAAATGTACCTTCTATTCTCATTCTTATTTTTGGTATTTTTATGTTCTTTAATCTATTTTATTTTTTCTTAAAAATATGTGCATAAGAGAATATGTAATTTCAAAAATACTGAATCTCTTTAAGTAAACAGAGTATAAACAATGTACACCTTCTTCATTGTTATAATAAGAGGTACTGTCTGAAATATATTGAATAACTATTCAGAATTATAAATACAGTATGTTCCTGGGTATCAATATATAAATAAAAGCTAAAGAAATCTGATTCAACTTTATTAGATACATTTTTTACACAAAATGAAAGTTCTATGACCCCCTGTATCCTGTAATTCATATTCAAGACAGATGCATTTTGCCTGTTTTACAAAACAATCTATCAGACAATGGTGATAACAAAATAAGAGATGCTGAATACATCATCTTTTACCAAACAGAGTCAATTACTTTGGGTTTCTAATGAAATATGAAATACAAAATATGAAATGATAACATCATTTTTTATCACCCCATTCCAAGCAGCTAGGGAAAAACAATTTTTTGAAAATTTATTGTGTTTCAAAAATCAGAAAGCAAAATTTACAATCAAGATGCTGTCTTTACATATATATTCAATGTACTTTCATTTGGACTAGAAATTAGTTTTAGAATAGACATTCAGCTATTTAAGGCACTAAAATAAACGAGTAACACTTAACTAATGTTGGTAAACTGTTCATGTGCAATTAATCTTTCACTTTTTTTTTCTCTTTCCTTTTTTGTACTTGGGATCGAACCCAGGACATTACACTTGATACACAAGTGCTTTGCCAGAGCTACATGTCTGCAGTTATTACCCTTTCAAATTGTTCAGTTCAACCTAAGAATATATTTGCCCTGTTTCTTTCAATATTGAAGTTGCCCCAAATGATATTATATTTGGGCAATGTTAGACCTTTAGTATTAACTGAACATGCAGAATCCTTACCTGAGAGTTTAACTTTGAAGACTGTATAACACACATTCTATTACACTATAACTTTACATGTTAGAAAGCCATTGACCAACCTTTGGCTAGATGAACTTGCTTTTACATGCATACTTCTTATATGTTGATGGATTATTTTATTGATGATCACAAACAAAATTAAACCCAATGTTCACTATTTAAATTCTTGTGTCAAGTAAAAATATGGTTTATGTTAATAATGTGTATTTTATACTATTTATAATATATGCTAGACAGACATTTATAGGCCTCTATTTAGGCATTGTATATATTTCTATATCTATTCTATATTTATGAGCATAGTCATATAAGTAATGCATTTATTATCAGAAAGGGCAGGATCAAGTAAGTTAATCAAAATAAAATTTTAACTCTTATAAAACATAATCTACTCTTTATCACATATATATGATATTATTGGCATATATGAGCTGCAAGTATTCAACAGGAAAGTGCACCTGGTATGTGGCAATATGACACATTTAATATTTAAATTACAGATTTGTAAAAGTATTGATACTATGTCATAAGTATAGTGTTATTTCACAGTAATGTATGTTCTTTAATATTTGTATTTAAAAATATTTCAAGCTATTATTTCATTGAAGAAAGTGACTCTGAAAGAAGAAATAATTCAGTCATGAAGATATTACAATAATTCTTACTAATTTTGAAGTAATCTCAGATTTTGTACATATATCTCTCTTAAAACTGATATATTCAATAGCTATTAATAAAAATATTTTTATGATCTTATTTCAGGGAAGATATTTTTTCATTTTCTTTTTCTTTCTTTCATTTTATATGTGTGTGTGTGTGTGTGTGTGTGTGTGTGTGTGTGTGTGTGTGTGTGTGTGCAAGTCCTGCGGCTTGAATTCTGGGCCTGAGCTTTTGTGCTATAGGACAGCATTTTACTACTGACTCCACAGCTCCAATTCTAGTTTATCCTGCCTGCATTGCTTTCCAACTGTGATCCTCAAATCTCAGCCTCCTGAATAGCTAGCATTACAAGGATTAGCCACTGTCACCTGGCAGGAAAGAGTCTTTTAACAATCTACATACCAATTCTAATGATCATGTTTATGATAATTAAATAAAAATCATATTTTCCTTCATTTACAAATAAAACAATAAACATGTGAAGGACCATACATTATCTAATAACTCTCTCAAGTGGAAAATATAGAAATACAAATGGCAGCTAAGATTTAACACCTGAAACTAAAATTCAACTAATAATGTTGAATTCATTCTATGTAAGTATCAGAAATTATTCATGCTGAGAAAAAGCACATTTATTCTAATAATAACTTGCTGTGTTTAATATCATTTTTACTAATGTTATTCACATTTTAAAATGCTTCCTTTGTATTGAAACAGTTGGCATAATATTAGACAGTTCTTGGGTCGAAGGAAATATACAGCGTACAAAAGGCAAAGCAAGATGACAATTCAGAAAGGATGAAATTCATAACCTTTAATTGAGAAATACTGTGAAGCGATGGAAAAAGATTGTTTTAAGAAAGATTAATTATAATTTTAATTCAGTATAGTTAATAAGAAAAAGTTACTTTGTATTATAAAGGCAAGACATTTTTTCAGAAAAAGTACTTTTGCATGTCTTTCAATTGAGATCTACTTTGCTATTATTTAAGCAAAGAATATTGGATGAATTTAACATGTGCATCTAAGCAAGATAGTATACTAGTTTTTTAAAAGTTCAAATTAAGTGAAGAAAATTATTCTATACTTAAAAACCTCTTCCAACTTCTTGACATTTTCGGATACTATTAATCAGGAAACAAAAAGACAAGAGACCTAGAAAATCCCATAATGATATATGTGCAAGCTAGGTTGTTACAAAAGAAAAATGATAAATAATGGAAATATATCACATAGCATTTTGTGTACACAAATTTTAAAATGAAAAGCATAATCTCTCATGGACAAAATGTATCAGGGGATTAGAAGCAATGCATTTAAAATCTTTCCATGTCATAATTTAAACACAAGAGAGGGCTACACAATTTTTTCTATTGTTACGAAAAATGGGCTCAAAATGATCTGTCCCCTTTATCAATTTAGTCTGTGAAATCTTCATCATGGTACAAATTGACTTGATATGAGAACACAGCACTATGACTTTCTTAGCAGGACAGAGTTGTTACTAGCAGCTAGAGGAGAAAGAGGTAAATAAAAATCAGTGGATTTCTTCCAATGCTCTGGGTTGGTATTGTGTTTAATCACAAAGGGCTAATGTATCATTTGTTTCCCTCCATAATTTAGTTTTCTTTTTTGGGTGCTTAAATATGGTTCTGGTGGAAAATCCCTTATTTTCACTTAAAAGAATAAAACACCTTTAATTAGCCTTTGGTATTTGAGTAGTTACTGAGATTTTACTATGAGAAATTCTTTTGGGTCCAGTCTGCAAAGCTAAGTTCACTTGTAAGTCAAGATCTCATCTCCACTTTAGATTCCCTTTCTTTTTCCTTATATCTCATAATTACCTGCTACCTATCATCTGTAGACTGTTATATTTAATCAGAAACTATAGAACATTAAAGAGAGTCCTTAAACACAAACAGAACTAAAATATGAGGCCAGGAATCCTACTGTTGGACAGAGACTGAAAGGAAATAAATAACTTGCTATCGGATATTTTAGGACTCAGGCCCAAACTCCTCTTTTTGTAGATCAGGTGCATTCCAAATTAAAAAAAAGAAAAAGAAAAAACTAGAAAAAGAAAGAAAGAAAAAATAAAAAGAATGCTGGTGACTGACAGAGAAGGGAGGTTTATTATTTGACATACACACACTATGGAACAAGAAAAATTATACCTTTCAACCTGTCTTTCCCATACAAACATTTACTTTAGATTGAAATAGGAAGATTTAGGTGCAAGGAGGAAAGTGCATATAATTATTTCATAGTCATGGTCAGAGATATGGTTCCCTCAGTATTGTATTGGCAAGTATTATGGCAGCTCATGATCTCATGAGTGGCCATGTAGGACCAGCAATGAGTCATTGCTGCATGGTATGTGGTCTTTGTCTTATACACAACAATTCCTAGATTTCAGGATTCCTAGGTTCAGCAAAATGCTGTTGAGAATGGCTTACAACAATGTCTATGAACACAAAACAGCACATAGGATGTTTGCTTTCACTCTGAATTCAATTAATTCATGGACTCAACTGATGAGTAAGTGTTCCTCCAGCTTCAGTTACAAAATGTGTTAGATGTCTTCACTCTCATGATCATTGACAAAAGTGTAAATGCACTATAACTAGGGAATGGAAAAAGCTTGCATCCATTCAGTGGATGAGTGGGTAAAGGAAAATTATACATGTCTGTGTACTATTATGCATACACACATATATATTACATAATATACACATATAATATCAAACATAAAAATACATAACTTTATCACTTATTTGTGGAAATGTACATTGAACTCAATGGAATCAGAGTGCCAAAAGTTACAGAACTGGTACCAAGGTAGAAAAGACATTGGTCAATGTTGTTAGTGGCATTGCTACTAGAATAAAGTCTGATCATTTGTTATATAGCATGGAAATTACAGTTAACAATAATGTATTGTCTCCTTGAAAATTGCTAAAGGAGTATAAGTTAAATATTCTACATAAAACTAAAGAACCAGACATGAAAATAGATACAATAACATTTGACCAAATCATTCACACAGTTGTTATATCACAACCATTACAGGATCTCTGTAGAGTTCATAACATAATAGTTAATAATTTCACAAATTTAAATTACCCTAATGTTTAGCCATAAGTAAGAAGTTTAAAAATATCATATTTCCTATGTTGAAAAGAAGACTTTCTAAACTAAGAAAATCATCAAAAGTCAATTCAGGTTTACTTATGAGTACTTGGCGCCTTTCTTAAAATTTATATATTTTTAGCTGAGTGTTGGTGGCTCATGCCTATAATCCTAGCTACTCAGGAGGCTGAGATCTGAGGATCATGGCTTAAAGCCATATTGGGCAGGAAACGTTGTGAGACTGTTATCTCCAATAAATTCCAAAGAAAACTAAAAGGGGTGCTGTGGCTCAAGTGTAGAGCACTAGTCTTGAGCTGAAGAGCTCAGGGACAGTGCCCAGGCCCAGAGTTCAAGCCCCATGGCCAATCCAAAAAATTATATATTTTTAAAATTTTGCCAGAGTGATCTTGCAAACTAAAATGCAGGTAGTTGTCTTAAATTTTATTTTTAAAGACTAACAATTAGTTAAATGCTTAAAAGAACAAAGAGACACTTACCAAAGAAATGCATTATATTATACAAGAAGAATTTATACCTCATCTATTTAACAAAGAAATTGTAAAAGAAAAAAAGTTGAAGAATGTGTATGTAGTCTATTTTGTCTGTTATTAATAAAGCACCCAAGGAACAGATCTGTAGATAGTGGTTGTATTGTATGTTTGTTGGTGCTTGTTTGAAAGTTCAGCTTCTTAATTTGAATGTACAAAGCTTCTAAAACAGAAGGGATGTCTCGAAGGACTAACTCAAGGGTGCGTGAAAACTCCAAACAGAAGGAGTTTAATTTTGTACTTGGACGTTATATCCTGGCACAAGGATACTGCTTCTTCTTTGGCTTTTAAAAGCTTGGTTTTTAATATGCAGCATCACTTTTCTTTCATTCATTCATTTTTTCTTTTCTTAAGTGGTGCATTGGGACAAAAAGTGAAAGCAGCCTTCTGTTCTAGAATAATGAAAATCTCTGCTTCCAAGAAATTGAAGTTTCCAGAATATTTCCGAGAATGACCAAAAAGCCAGGAAGCTTGGTGGCCATAGACAAAATAATCATGCCTCATTTCTCTCTCTCTCTCTCTCTCCCACTTTCCCTCATAGATAACAGTGAATTTGACTGTGTATGCCACTTTCTAAAGGGCCTCTATTGTTTTGTCATGTCAGTTACAAGTAGAGAGATTTAAATGCTTCCAAACTTATTAAATAGCACAATATCACAGACTGAAACCATTCATTTCTCAGAGCTTGACTGGATTTCCAATCTTGACAGTAATTCACCATTGAGCATTCACAATCAGTATTGTTACCTAAACTGTGACAGAAAATTTTAAGAATAGTTAAGTAGAAACACTTAAAATATGCAGATTTGATGGGAAGACTAAATGGCTTCTACTGAGATTTGAATAGGTGATTTTTACTAAAAATAATTATTCACAGTGAAATTGTAAAAGATGTTATAGCACTTATCTTTAGCAGTGTGGAATGAATGCAAAAAGCATCAGCCTGGCATATATAGTTGGCATTTAAGAAGAAGCTAGACAAATTTGTAGAAGAAGTAAATGTAAGAAAAGTAACTTTTTGCCACCAAAACTAGCCTAATTCTTATATTGGGAAATATAAACTAAAATGCCTTAAAGTGGAAATGAACCTTTGGAGAAATAAACTCTAATGTGGATTAAAGTATTACAAAGTATAATCAGCCTCAAGTCTGAAATATGTCAGAATAAGGAAATAGAAACAGATAATAACAATAATAAAATAATAATAAACATTTCTTTCCCATCACTTTTAAAAATAATCATCTCTTTTTTTCTTTTGTCAGTTGTGTAGCCTGAACTCTAGGCCTGGGCACTATCCCTCAAGTTTTTGGCTCAAGGCTATCAATCTACTACTTGAGCCACATGGCCACTTCTGGGTTTTTCTGCTTATGTGGTGCTGAGGAAGCAAACCCAGGGCCTCATACATGCAAGGCAAGCGCTCTACCACTGAGCCACCTTCCCAGCCCAATCATCTCTAATTTTATGTCAGTTATTAGTTTTTGTTGTTTTTGCTTTTTTTGTTTTTTGTGTGTCGGTCGTGGGTCTTGAACTCTGGGCCTGGGCGCTGTCCCTCAGCTCTTCAGCTCAAGGCGAGCACTCTACCACTTGAGCCACAGCACCACTTCTAGTTATTATTTTTTATTATTAATAAGTTTTTTATTGTGAAAATACCACACAGAAGGGTTACAATTAAATGGGTAAGGTAATGAGTACATTTCTTATCAAGCATTGTTGCCTCCTCTGGGATGGGATGTTTCCCTTTACCATCCCTTCTCATTCACCCCCACCCCCAAATTGTAAAATTTGTTTTTCGATATAGCATCTTGTACATCTCATTGTGGCAATGAAGCCACCTGTATTCCTATTTAAACATTTTGTTTTTCCCTTCCCCTCCACAAATTATACCAACATCAAATACAGTGAAAACAGGGGTTATACTGTGGGGAAGGGACATACGAAGAAACAAAAAAAAATCACCTTATAAATATGTTAGAAACAATAGCAAGAAAGAAAAATAACATTTGAATACTTATATTGGGGTTCATTTTGCCTAACATCAACTTATCTGACCTTTTCTGCTTGTCTCAGATATTTACTAGTTTTTGCAAATAAGGGAAACCATGGGACCTATGCTTTTTTGGGCCTGCCTTACTTCACTTAATATAATTTTTCCAAGTCTTTCCATTTCCTAACAAATGAGGCAATGTCAGTTATTGTTTTAAGTCAGACATAGACAGGGTTTCACATGTAACAGGAAATTAGTAAATATTGTCATGATGAGAGAATAAAGTATAACAGAGCCAATTTTAATTAGTTTATGATGTAGGAAAAGAAGTTGAGTAATATATGCTTGTATCAATGTAATAAGCAAAGTTCTTAGATACAGAGAAAATAAAGGAAGCAGTTTTATGTTAGCAGAAACAAAAAGAAAGTAGGACAGAAAAGTCTCACAGAGGAAATCATCTGCAAAAAATAAACCTTGAATAAGACATGATAAATGTTATTTTTAAGTTGACAAGTAGATATAGACTCAAAAATGGTCAAAGTGGAAGCATTAAAATATATGATATACAAAGGAAATGGTCAGTTGTTAATGTGATGTATGTGCAGTACATACAGCTTGGTGGTTCTGTGGATTTTGAAAATAAGCCAATGGTGATCCGGGAAAAAAAGTTCTATGTTATGTTGTAAAAAGGGTTTGGTAGTAGGGAATCCACTGAAAGCTTTAAAGCATCTCAATAAAGATTGTGGTGAAATATTTATTTCATTATTTCTGCCTCTAAATATGTGAAACCTCCTTGACTAAAATTCAAAATAAAACCAGAGAAATATTCCATCCCATCCATATTCTAGATCTGGATCATCAGACGTTCTTATTGAAGGAACTGATTGAATCTTTCTGAGTTTAGTTTTTCAATCAGAATTGATGTCCCTTATTCAAAGAAAGGCCTATGTGGTTTAAATTTAAAAAAAAGAGTTCCCTAGGCTCCTTTTACAAGAGTTGTAAGTTAATGGATAAATTTGGAATGACAATCTATGCAAAAAAAGAATTTAATTTTCAATGATCAGGGAACTGTGAGAGTTTTATTACAGTAGTGATGAATCATGTCAAATAGGTATTCCAAAGGATTACATAATATCACAAGCTTATATACTTTGAGAGAAGAATATTATATATACATTAAATAGAGAGAAATATGACTTGGCTAGCAGAATAATCAAATATACAGTAGTAAGGAAGTCTATATGGATTGTTTACAGTATTGTATTTATCTTTAAACCCAGTATTTTACAATGTAGTTTATGTAATTTCCATTAAAATAAACCTTCTTGCCAATAACAAGGAAATATATACAATTTGTGCTCACATTTATGAATAAAAAGTTGGCCCTGAATATGAGCATTTGGTCACCACTAGAGTCTAACTGGGCAAAAATATAGAAAATCATATAGATTTTTATATCTTGCATCATTGAAAGGAGCACATTTGTCATAAAAGTTTGGCCTGTTACACTATAACAAAACACATACAATGCAGCGCTACAAAAAATAATGGGCTGTGTGCCCTTTTTGACAATGTATGCATACAAGCGACTGCTGTCTTTATATTACATGTCAGCACATTTTCTAGAATAAATTTTTCCATGAAGGTGTTTAATTTTAGAAAGCAGTTGACACTTGTCTTAGCTTTCATTGAAAGCATGAAGTTATGTTATTGGAAAACTTATTTGGGCCAGAAGATACTTGCAGTGCAGATTGCTTACATCCTAATAGAACAGTATATACATCCATATTGACTTTGATTATTTCTAGGAAGTAGTGTTCTCAATAACTTATGTATGAGTTTGCCTTTTAGATGTATTAATAAATGGCAAATATTCACACCAAAAAGAAAAAAATTGGATCAACCCATGTTTCCGTAAATATTTATCAAACAATATAACATCCCTGATCTTTTAATTACTCAAATGAAACAACTTAATTAGTACTCTTTATTTTAAAGGATTACTCTTTTCATCATGTATATAAAATCCTTCATGTTTAAGATGTTTACACAAAGAGCTTATAGTAGATTAATTTTATACTTTTACTACTTAAGTGTCTTTTTATTAATGAAGATTCCTAATCAAATATTAGCAAAACAATTAGTGAATCAGATACAGTTTTAATCATACAGTTTCACTGATGGTATTTTAATCCACAATGACATAGTTGACTATGCTGGATTAGACTCTATATTAATTTCTACTTTTATAGATTAGAAGCATAAAAACTGGAGGTTAATTCATTTGTAACTGTTTGGATACTATCCAATGTGTTCACTTATAGATTTATAGGTACATTCTAGCTACCATAATGACAGAAACCATGCAATTTGTGTTCCTCTGGGTCTGGCTAACTTCATGTAATAGATTTTTTTCCATAGCTTTTCCATTTTTTTTTGTGGTCATGGGGCTTGAACTCTGTGCCCAGGCACTGTCCCTGAGTTCTTCAGTTGGAAGGGCTCTACCACTTGGGCTAGTTCTTCAGCTCAAAGCAAGGGTTCTACCTCTTGGTCCACAGCATCACATCCAGTTTTCTGGTGGTTAATTGTAGATAAGAGTCTCATAGACTTTCCTGCTTGGGCTGGCTTTGAACCATGATCCTCAGATCTCAGTCTCCTGAGTAGCTAGGATAACGGGTGTGAGCCTCCGGCACCCAGCTCCATTTCTTTATGAATGATACAATATCATTCTTTCTGGGAGATGAGAATTCCATTGTATCTGTGTGTATGTATATGAGTATACACGTGATTTCTCCATTTATTCATTCATTGAGGTGTATCTGGGCTGATTTCACATCTCATCTATGGTAAATAATGCTGTCACGAACATAGTAAGGTTGTGGTTTTAATATAGCCTTGGTTGTACGCTATTGAATAAGTTCTCTATTGTGGAATTGTTGGCATAGACTCTATGGAAAGCCCAAATAGTATTCTTGAGAAAGATTAAGTGAAAGCCAAACAAAATAAGTAATAGGAAATGGGTACTTACAAGAGAGAATGGTGGTACCAAGCAGAGATGGGTTAGATAAATGAAGGAAGTAAGGGTGGAGAATGCAGGCAAGAACTTTTTGTATATACCACAAACTTGAGGAACATAGGGAATGGGTGGATGAAAGGGTGCTGAAGATGTTGAAAGTATCACAGAGATCAAAATTCAGTGGATACATATACTGCTTTGTTAAATGACAAAAAATTCAATACAATGTTATTCCTCCATCAAAAAGAATGACATTTCCTCATTTGTTAGGAAATACAAAGACTTGGAAAACATTATATTAGTGAAGTAAGCCAGGCCCAAAGAAACATAGGTCCCATGATTTCCCTTATTTGCAATAACTAGTATAGGATAATCTCACCAGACAACTAGAAAAGGTCAAAGGTATGTACATTTGACCATATAAGATGATGCTAAGCGAAATGAACCCCAAGGTACGGGCAAAGAGTTTTTTCCTTTGTTGCTGTTGTTTTTAAGAAATTGTGTGATTTTTTTGTTTCTTTTGTATGTTCTTCCCCCATGGTATAACCCCTATGGTCACCGTATTTGATTCCGGTGCCCTGCCCTTTTATATATATATATCTTTCTAATTTGGGGAAGGAATGGAAATAACAAAGTGCTGAAACAAAGATACAGGTTGACCCATTGTAACAATGAGACGCACAAGACACCATGTTGAAAACGAACTTTACAACTTCAGGGATTGGAGAGGGAGGGGTTAGGGAGGTGGGGAGGAAAGGGTTGGTAGGGAAAATCAAAGAACGGGGTAACAATGCTTGATAGGAAATGTACTCATTACCTTACTCATGTAACTGTAACCTCTCTATACAGTATCTTTACAAAAAAAATTAAACAAATTAAAAATTCAATATATAACCTAAAAATTAAGAAAAGTGAGGGAAGGGGTAGATTGTTGAAAGAGGAGGCATTGATCAAGACACACTGTGTTCACAAACTGCTTTGTTGTATGGCAATTCCTTTGTACAAGTACTTCAAACTAATAAAAGTATTTTTATAAACTGGAGATTAAGGACTAATTTAGTGGTGGTGGTAGAAATGTGTTACTAGTTTTTGTTACAAAATAGTTATTGTTACAAATTAATTATTTAATAAATATTATTTTTAAAGAAATTCTCTTCACTTTGGTTATAATCTGGTAACACACCTAAAGTAAAAGAAAAAAATTCTTGAACGATCAGAAATTAAAACAAAGCATTTTCTCAGACATTTCGATTTCAACTTTAATACACAGATTATGAAAATTAATCTTCAAAGGAAAGGAAACATTAGAACACAATGAATCTATTGTTTTAGTTGTTATTTGAACAAGTTCAAAAAGAGAAAACTATTCTTGCACTATTATATGAAAACATAGTTAAGATTATGTATTATATATTATATATATTATATAATATATGTAATATATGTATATGATTGAAATATAGTTAATATATTTTCAAATATTAAGTCAACCTTATAATTCTAGGATAAATCTACTTGAATGTATTATAATTTTTAATATAATATTATTATTCATTATAATTTTTGTTGCATACATAACTACTTTATTGCATCATTATTAGATATTTTTAGTGTATCAAGAATGTCAGTGCCATATTTGTTTAATTTTATTAATACCTCTTAAAAATTCAGAAAATATTTAACAAATCAGTTTAGATATGTTTTCTCCTCTTCTAATACCTAGATTGGTATGGCTATTCCATTTCTGTTTAATATAATCCATTTCTTTAGCAATGTGGGCCTGAAGTTTCCTTGCAGAAAGTTGTAGATGTTAATGTAAAATGAGGTGTTTTAATAGATATATCTATACAGTTCTATGAATTAATTTTTTACTGTATTTGGCATTTTGTGGACTAAAAATTATCTAAGTTATCAAATCAATTGGAAATATATAACTTTTTAGATTCCTACATATTATATTGAAACAGATCTCTCGAGATTAGCTTTCATTTCTACTATGGATGATATACAACTTTTCTATTTAGTGCTTAAAAATTCTTACTAACTATGAACAATTTCATTGACATGTTGAAGAAAATAGACTATTAGTTTTACTTTTTATTACTTTTTATCTATTTATTTTTTATTTTATTTTGAGTTTCATTCTTTTAAATAAATACAGTGTTATCATTTATTTATGCTGACCATTTTACTTCAGTTGTCCTTTTAGACTCATAATACAGCAAGGAACAAAATTCAGCAGCCAATTGGTGTAATATATTGTAATATATTGTTGCTAAAGTTAAATATAACTGCATGCCACTAATTTTAAATACATTATGATTTTATCCTTTATTAGTTAAAATATTTTGTGTTTTGCTTTTCTGAACTAGTGTATTGACCGGAATTTTCTTATATGGCTATTTGCTAATTTCTTTTTTATTTTGTTTGATTTTGTTTGATTTTCTTCATATGTCTGACAATAAATTATCAAAGACTTAATTATGTGTATTGTTCTGTTTAGAAAACTACTCAACATATTTCCAAAAAAGTTTAAAATGCATTGTTGTTCTTGGAGCATAAATACAAATTAAGCAGTTTGATTGGTAATGCTTTCTAATATTCTCTGATTTTTTGTCATGGCTTAGGATAATGCTTCCATTTAGCTAATTATAGTTGTCTAATATTTCAGATTTTTCTAATTTATCAGATTTTCATAACACATATGCATATGCATCAAATATTGATCTCTCATCAAGGTCAAAACATTACTTTATAATTTTGAAATGTAGATCACTTTTTTCTCTCCATTTGAAAATTAATAGTCAAGGTGTTGGGAATATGGCTGAGTGGTAGAATGCTTGCCTAGCATGCATGAAGCCCTGGGTACCACATACACAGAAAAAAATCCAGAAGTGGGGCTGTTGCTCAAGTGGTAGAGTGCTAGCCTTGAACATAAAAAGGCTTAGTTACAGTGCTCAGGCCCTGAGTTCAAGCTCCAGGTCTGGCCAAAACAAAACAAAAGAAAATTAATGGTCATGTTTTGTAATGAAGAAACTGAATTTTTCCTATATTAAACACCTAAAAATGTAGACATAATTTTGGAACTGTATAATGGAGAGGCTAGAAATGCTCAAAATTGTGCTCCAAAATATCTACATTACAATAAATGGCCATTGTAAGATGATTTGGATGAAGGTTCAGAATTTAAAGACTAAACGAAAAGGAAAAGATATACCTTAAATGAGAATTCATTTCTCTCAGATATTCTGTTACAGCAACAAGAAAGCATAAGTATCCAAGTCTCCAGCTTTTCCTGGTGATACATTGCAATCTGCTAAGGTTGCTCAGGTGCCTATGCTTTTCCTGGGTGTCATTGCTTACAAATGGCTTTCCCAGTCTGAGTTCCCAGAATGCTATTAAATCTATGGAGGCCCATTCTCTGAAAGCTTTTCATAGCTCCACAAAAATTCTATCTAATTAGAAATCCATCAGTGGATTTATCCATCGATTAAGTCAGAATCTTTAAGATTCAATCACCTCTAAATTATTAGACCCATTTCCAGAGTATTAAGCCCATCACTACACCTCTTGATAATTATGTCCCATGACTCCACTTGGCATTGACTTAATTGGGCTTTACAGCCTTTGCTTCATAGCATTCTGCTGGTTATCTGAAATATATGTGAAAACGGTCATGTCCTTTCATTTTTCTTAAATCACAGTATAAACCAAATCTGTACTTCTGGAAGCTATACTTGAAATTGCCAAATACGCAATGCAGTGTCCGGAAACATATTTATGATGTGAGAAGACACTGAACATTAGGGAGTTCTCTCTCTAAAATCATATAAAAACATGACCTCCTTAGATTAATAAAATGTATTTGCTGGGTGAAAAGGTGTGGATATTTGAAGGCCGTGGTTAAAATGGGTCTGGGTGATTGTGTCCTGTCAAAAAATCAAGGTGAAATCATACTTAGGACCTGGGGCCTTTAAGAGGTAAGTATGTCACTGGGAGAAGGCCAAAAAGACTAAAACAATATTTGATGGTTTGAATAGTTTATTTTATCTACATTTTCACATCCTTTTGCATGAGTTAGGAACAAATATTTACATCTATATTAAATATTTATATATAAGATAAAATCACATCATTAAATATTCTCATATTAAATTATTTGATTCTTTAATAACTACTATTGTACCTGTTTTAGAAATATTACTAAACAGAAGTTATTGTTTCTGTAGATATTATTTGCCTTTTGTATAGAATGAAGTTTTCATGTTGCACTGGAAGTGAGCAAAGGGATTTCATATTTCTCATAGTTCACATTATTGGTGGTTATGTCTTTGCTTTTCCCTGCTTGAACAGTATTTACTTTACACTGATGTTTGAAGGACACATTTGTTTTCACTGAACTATTTTGGACTGATAGGGTTATTTTTTTATTTTCTGATCTTTACAAGTACCATTCCATTTTCTTCCTGCATACGTTATAGTAACAGTACTTTCTATTTCTTTGTTTCTCTTCGCATCATATAGCCTTCATGTCCCTGATTTTTAAATTTTTCTGCTTTTCCTGACTTTACTTCTCTATCATAATGTGCCTATGATTCTTTTGCTCCAAGGAGTTCACTGAGTTATTAAAACAAAAATTTTTAATTTTAACAAATTTTGAAAAAAAATGCTTCTTTCACTGTATTTGAGGTTTTATAATTTGTGGAGGGGAAGAGAAAAAACAGATCATTTAAATAGGGATACAGGTGGATCCATTGCAACAATGAGATGTACAAGTCGTTATGTGGAAAAACGAACTTTACAACTTTGGTGGTGGGGGGAGGAGGATTGAGTGGGAGGGGGTGTGGAGGAGTATGGGAAGGGATGGGACGGGAAACAAAGGAGGAGGCTACACAGTGCTTGATAAGAAATGTACTCATTATCTTGCCCATGTAATTGTAACCCCTCTGTACAGCATTTTCATAATAAAAATAAAAATTAAAAGAAAAAAAGAAAAAAATGTTTTTAATTTTCTCTGTAAGGCTCAATTTTATTTTCTATTCAATATTTTAGTCTAGATTTTTTTCCATTTCTTGGGTTTAACTATTATGATCTATTTATTTAGCAATAGATTAAATTGTATTAGTAACATAAGACAAGACTATTTATACATCACCTGTTTTGCTTCTAGAACTGACATTGGAAGTTGTTTTGGTATGTCTCACTCTGGAAAACTTTCTTCTTGATTTTAAAATTAAAAATCAAAGTGTCTGTGCAATTTTCCATTTATTCTGACAATTTCAAATTGATCTTCCAAGTAATTCTCTCTCTTCTTATATTGTTTCCAAATATAACTGCATTATTGAGGACTCATCTTCTCATACAGAGAAGATCACAGGGTCAATTTCTGAAACTCTTTCTCTCCATATCTTTGTTTTTATACATAGTATTTTCTCTCAAACTAAATAACCCCAATGGTTGTGAATTTACAAATCTGCTTCACCCAAGTTTTTATGCAGTGTCAAACACAGAATAAAAATACCTTTGAAAAAGCATTTCAGGGCTAAGACTCGACCAGCCATGTTTACATACTGTTATTTGGTTTATATTTTCTTGTGAAAAAGTATTTGAAAAAGAAAAAGTCAAAGTGTATTAATAGTTTCTTCATTTATTTATTTTAAATCAATTACCATCACCACATCTTGCCTATTTTCTAATTTTTCTTAAAATTATTTATATGAATACATAAATCAGTTGCAAGTGGGACTATTATAGCCATAGCCAGTGTCTAATATACCACATTTAATTGATTTTTAGTTTGTTTATTAAAATCTGATTCTCCACCAAGAAGATTATATTTTTCTTTCTTTACTACAACAACAATACTTCAGGAAGATCTACTACACAAGCACTAAATTTTTTGAATTAACTTGTGACTACATATAAAGGAATATGTTTGAAATGTTGAGATTATCATAAAGAGAAGGATATACAGAGGCAAAATATCTTTGGAATGGATCTGCATAGATATACTGTTTATCCAGAAAATCCAAAGAGAATTCTTATATCTACAGTCAATAATGGACTGAGTTAAACTCTAAATATGCATGTCTTCGAGTCTATGTGATGCCCTGCATTTCACATAATAGTCTTTAACTTTAGTCATGATCCTCCCACAATAGGTATGTGAAATGTTTGGTCTTGATAGACATATCATTGTAGCTTGCCAGTGTTTGATCTAGAAATTTCAAACAGAAACGGTCAGATAAGTTGATGTTAGGCAAAATGAACCCCAAGATAAGAACTCAAATGTTTTTTTTTATTTCTTGCTATTGTTTCTAACATATTTATAAGATATTTCTTTGTTGCTTTGTATGTCCCTCCCCCATGGTATAACCCTTGTTTTCACTGTATTTGATGTTGGTATAATTTGTGGAGGGAAGGTGGACCCATTGCAACAATGAGATGTAGAAGATGTTATGTAGAAAAACGAACTCTACAACTTTGGAGGGGAGAGATGGGAAGGAATGGGAAGGGGAAACAAAGGAGGAGGCAACAATGCTTGATAAGAAGTGTACTCATTACCTTGCCCATGTAATTGTAACCCCTCTGTATGGTATTTTCACAATAAAATATATATACTCATTAACTCATTAACTTAAGGATGTAACTGTAACCCCTCTGTACATCCTTGACAATAAAATTAAATTAAATTAAAAAAAAGAAATTTCATTCAGGTTTCTGTTTTAGACTTTGATATCTGTCAGCCTAGACCATCACCTATTATTCCCCTATAGTTGTGCACTGACTTCAATATTCTGTGAAGTTCTGGGTAGCAAGATTTTAAGGAAGTTTACATCCATTTCTTGTAATGATGGAGTATAGGATTTCTTCTCCAATATTAATCAAATACAAAATTAGACAAAATAGGAGAAATAATTTTCACATATGGAAATGAAAAGCAGTTTCAGGGACCTCAAAGAAGAGACAAGGTGTATGACAAGTTGAATGGTGTGGATGTCAAAAATGTTAAGGATTTAAGTCAAACCCAAGCAGAAATCAAGAGTCCTGGATTCCAACTTCTGTGACAAGCAATGGGAGAATTGAAGCTAAATACTGGAAAGAATTAAGCTGAAAAGGAGAGTATTTGAAGATTTATAGAATGGCCATTAAATCATTAGATTTCCCCATTTTGCATATATGTAAATTTTTTTCTGCTTAAGAAAAAATCAAAAATAAAAACAGAAAGAGGAACATTTTAGGACAGGAAATATCATGTTCCCACCATTGAAAGGCAATTCCTTAGTTTAGTGAGACTTGATTAGAATTTTTAGTTTGAAATGAGGCTGCTAGACTTATTAGCTAGACTTACTAGTAAGACTATCCAAGCAGAATTAAAAGGGAACACTTTTAATATGGAGGACATAAAACATGTTCCATGATAAAGCCAAAAATATTTAAGTAAAAAACAATACATTGAGGTAAGAATTATGATATATAACTAGAAACAATACAAATTTAAAATGAAAGCTGAAAAATGAGGCAAAAATAGAAAATAAAAAAAGAAAGTCATGCTGGGTGCTTGTGGATCACACCTGTAACTTAGCAACTAAGGAGGTTGAAATCTGAGGATTGCAGCCAGCCTGAGCAGGTAATTTGGTAACATTATAAGAATCTTTAATAAACTAGCAAAAAATAGAAATGGAGCTTGAGCTCAAATTGTAGACTGCTAACCTTAAGGAAAAAAAAAAGAAAGGAAAGGAAAGAAAGGGAAGGGAAGGGAAGGGAAAAAAGGAAAAAGGAAAAAGCTCAGGAACACCCCCCCACACACACACACCCTGAGTTCAAGCCCTAGGGACAACACAGAGAGAGAGAGAGAGAGAGAGAGAGAAGAAAAAGAATCTTTAAGAAATGAAATTCTGGGTATGACAATCTGACTTGTTTCAAAGTGCATGTTGTTTAAAACCAGATTATTCACTAGAGAAACAGATACAGGTGAACTTGTATATAGTAGTTAGAAACTGTCCAAATAAGCATAGAGAAAAGAAAGAAAAAAATTAACAACTCTTCAATGATTTGTACAAGATATTAGGAATTGAACATACTGAAATGGCTTACATCTTACAGCCATATTTCCAAGCAAATGAAAGAATCTCATTCTTGTCTCCTAGAGTGGTCAATAATGCCATAAGAATCAACTTAGATAAAACCTATTCCACACAGTCTATTATATGAGGAACAATTTTACCAGAAGTATTCAGAATGCCATTCAGAATACATAAAAATATAGCTATAACATTGATGTCTACTTAACTCTACTTCAAGAATTTGAGTGCATTTGCAATAACAGAACAAGTAATCTTTTTTTTTTACTTAACATCCCTAAGAAATCCCAAATGCTACAAAATTAAGCAATATGCTTTTAGAGGAGTAGTTTTTCATCTGTGAAATGTATTGAATTTTGGCAGTTTTAATTTTACTTCTTTGTGCTATAGTTATTATTCTAATTTTTTTCAGTTAGTGTCATTCTCCAATTTTTTCTTCACATTGCCTTTGAAAATACTGAGGCATTCTAAATACTGTCTTACACAAAAGCTATGCATTCCTGATATACAGTTACTCTCTTCACACTATTATCCATCTGACATTTGGAAACTTTAATATATCCTGTAAGAGTTTGCTTTCGGCAGTTCTTGAACAAAATCAATCTAAAATTGCTTATTCTATTATAAAAAGTCAAATATTCTGAAGTTCTTTTGAATTTTAAAAGTCTTTTTATATGTGTTCATAATTGCATATACTATGCTTTCATTAAAAATAGTATTTCATATTAAAGTCACTGCTCTATTGTTTATTCCTATGCATTTTATCACTAAATCTCTACTTTCAGATACATACATATATGTACTTAGCCAAGAGGTCTAACAACTTCACACATTCTACTGATGAGCTCATACATTCTAAAGTCTCTTTCTACCAGTAAAGAAAACAAGTTTTCATGTCAATAACAAAAATGAGGGCCATATTTCAACCTTTTGCTGCTTATCGGGATTTTAGATCTGAATTTGGATTTACATTTTTGCTAAAATTATAGAGAAATGCTTTATCAGTTTTCCCAGAATATACATTGTATAGTGTATTTAATTACATTTTTGTCAATAACAGTCATACTTCAGGAAATGGAATACAAAGAGAAAGTTATCATTTGTTTTTCTCATTGAATGTAGGATGCGAATAGCCATATAATTGCTTATAATTGCCCAATAATCTTCATTGTTTATTATTTTTTTCTTTAAAATCACTCTTGAGAGTTAATAAACTATAAATAAATAAACTATAAATTTAATTATCTGATTTCAAACAATACATTGGTGTATTTTAAATTTTGCAGTACCAAAATAATAATCAAAGTTTCAACAGAATAATAATCAGTAGATTTATAGTACACATACATCTATATCTATATGTAATTTGTGTATGTGTATATGTATACACACACATATATATACATATATAAATATATAGAGTGAGACAGAGAGAGACAGGGAAGGAGGAGTGGGGGGGACTGAGAATTCTCACATTCTTCTGTCTGTATTCTGGAGTCTCAGGAGAACATGGGTTGTAATTCTACTTCTAGTTCAAAGACCTGGGAAACATGAAAACTCTTGGTATATGACCCTAGAAGAAGAATGTCCTAACTAGAAAACAAACAGCCAGAAAGAACAAATTCTCCTTACTCTATCTTCTGTCGGATTCAGGTCCTCAGTGGATTGGATGAAGCCCATTCCCTCTGGAAAGGTCATATTCTTTATTTAGATATAGCTTCAGAAGTTAATCTCACCCGAAAGTAAAGCATACCACCTCACACAAATAAAGCAAATAGTCATAACTAGTCATAAATAGTTTAGCACATAAAATTCACAATAGTATAAAGACCCTAGAAAAGAAAGCATTAGTAAACTCTGAGAAGTTCCTTGTTGACAAACTTAGGGCACAAATTGAAAATATTAAAATAGTGTACCTTACTTTATTATAGAATATGTTATCTGGGTTTTGGTATTACCTCTCTTCATTTTAAGTGGTAATGACCACAATAAAACATCATAAATGAGCCTGGCGCCAGTGGCTCATGCATATAATCCTAGCTACTCAGGAGGATGAGATCTGAAGATCATGGTTCAAATCAGTGTAGGCAAGAAAGTCCATGAGACTCTTATCTCCAATAAACCACCAGAAAACTGGAAGTGGAGCTGGCTCAAGTGGTAGAGCATTAGCCTTGAGCACATCATAAATGTTAAAGAGATAAACAATATATAATTGTTCAACTATTGTATCAAATTATATAAATTTGCTTCATGAAGTTACTGAAATATATTACAATATTTTGTTATATTGGATCTCCTAGATATTTTTTGATTCAAGTAGGAACATAGATGTGATCATCTGATGCTCAACAATTAAACATAATCCAGTCCATTTTAGTTCTTACAGACTGTTTAATTTAATTCAATGTCTGATAAATCATGTACTCTACTGATGTTACCTATGGCTCCACACTACATGGTTAAAATATTGCTGAACAATTTCCATATTAATATACTCTTTAGCACCCCTAAAGAAAGAAAAGGTGAAGGTTGAAACTCACTATAATTAAAGAGGGTATAATTAGGCAATAGTTAACCTATATGCTGAGGCAGTTTTCAGGCCTGGACTGGCTTCTGATTAATTATACAAGTAATTTCCACCACAGTTCCTACTACAACTGTCTAATCATGCCTGTTAGTATGATGTGCTTTCAAAATATGCACTGAATATTAAGCCATGAAGAATTGTTAGGGCAGTTACATTTACAGGAAAGTTTAGTCAACATAAAGAATAATTCTAACATAGCTTGAGTTTTGTGTTCTTGTGAATGCTGTAGAGCAGTGTAATCTTAGAAAAGTAGAAAAAAGTAGACTCTCAGTCAGTCTACAGACCAATTTTAAACAATTGTATAGTTAAGTAAGGTGCTGGTGACTCATGCTTGTAATTCTGGCTACTTAGGAGGATGAAATCTGAAGCATTATCATTTGAAATCAGTCAGGACAAATAAATCGTCAAGACTTAGTCACTAATTTACTAAGAAAATGTCATTATGGAAGTGTTTTCCAAGTAGTGGGATGCCTGCCTTCAGCAAAAAGCTAAGTACAAACATAGTATAGGTAAATAAAATGAATAAAAATACAAAGAGAAATATTGAGTCTGTGGACAATAAGAGCCTACGTATAGCAAAAGTTTAGCTTCAAAATTATTACATATCTCTGTATTTGAATTCTATTAATTTTCTTCCTCTATTTTATTTGAAATGTACTTTCTCAGGACAATCCCTTGTTCCTATTATTAATTTTTTCCTACATAACACAAAAATCCTCTGTGTTGTAGATATCAAGCATTTTATATTATTCACCTATCAATACTTGACTCAGTGCAACTGATACAACAATTATTTATTTGAGTAGGACCCATAATAATGTCTGTAAATAGAAATCATAGAGCAATTTAACAAAAAAAAACAAGGCTAAGAAAATTAGAAGATAAAAATTTATCATTTGAAGTATCACTATTCAAATTATAACCTTCACACAAAACAAACCAGTGTCCCCCCAAAATACAATATTTTCCATTAATCTTGAGTTCTTGGTCAATCTTTGGAAGGCACTAGGTTGCATAGAAACCTAGTTTTTCTTGTGATTGCTACAAATGTTTTTAATATAATGTGTCTTTGAAATTAAAACTCGTAAATAAGGGCATTGAAAGTTCTTTAAAGTTATTTACTACTAAACCAAATGCTATGTGAGTTAGAATAAATGCAAAAGTTTATGAACACTTTGACTATGCCAGAACAAAAGAATCTATTAGTTGTTAACAACTTCGGTAATCCTTTCCCTCATTAAAAGAGTTGTCCCATCAATCATCCATACATCTACCTTTTAAATTCAGCTACAATTATTCCACCTGTACGGTGTGTCTCAGCATGTATTATTCCTAGGTCACAACTGTGTGTTATTACTTAGCTATTTTGTTTAATTCCAATTAGTTTTAAAGTGGAGGGCTGGTATAGGGCTTATATTTTGATATCTTAAAACATTTCCTCTGGTGGATTGGAACTAAATTTTGTATGACAAAAGAACAGTAGATAAGTGGTTGTTTTGCATTTATTTATTTATAGTGGGGTTTTTTTTTGGGGGGGGTCTGGCCGTGGGGCCTGAACGCTGGGCCTGGGCTCTGCTCCTCAGCTCTTCAGCTCAAGGCTAGTACTCTACCACTTGAGCCACAGCGCCACTTTCAGCTTTTTTCTTTTTGCATATGTGGTGCTGAGGAATCGAACCCAGGGCCTCATGCATGCAAGGCAAGTGCTCTACCACTAAGCCACCTTCCCAGCCCATAGTGTTTGTTTTTAAAGACATATGCATACCCCTCTATTGATTTCTGTAATGGATTACTAGATTATTTTCCCAACAAGAGCATTTATGCATTTCTTTTTTTTGCATATCCTCACCAGTGTTCATTATTGTATTTGTGAGGGTCTCTTTGACACCTGTTGTCTAGATTTGCATATCTAATATGGCTAGGGATATTGAACAGGAAAAAAAGTCATGTGATTATATCTGAACAATATAAAAGGTACCAACCAAAGTAGAAGCAAAAAAAATAAATCAGGAAGAAAAAGTTAGAAAAGAGAAAAAGAAATTGACTATTGGACATCTGGGGTAGAAGGAATGTTTAAAAACATTTGGAATCTTACAGGGCAGTGTTGGGAGAGCATAGAAAAGACTGTTGAAATACTGATAGTAAAATTGTTCCACTTAAACTTTCCAAGCATTTACACTCCAGCCTATCATCTCCCTGTTCACAGTAACTGTGTATGCTCACCCTGCTCCTGAAAGCTGAGTGCTTTAGGCTGCATATGGCTAATTCGGTTCTGCAAAATTTCCCCAAGTATATTTAGTTTGGAATTTTAAATTCTCATTATCATGCATGCCCAGCCCCCGCATCATAGATGCTTTAATGTGAGTATGGCAGAAAGCCACAATTTTAAAGGTTAAGGCTCTTCCTACATTACCCCCACTGGAATTTAGCTGGTAAGAGGCAATAGAAATCTGCTTAACTCTCAATTGCTTATGTTTAATTGTATGAGCAAATTCATTTCTTGAAGTATGAGTCTTGAGTGCCAGCAAGACTCACGTACTTTTGATGGAAACATTTAGTCCCAGAATATCCCATGTTAATAATTTGAAAGTTAAGATCCATTTATGTGGTATGGTGAAGAATATCAAAAAGGAGAATATTTCAACAGGATAACATTAGGAATTTAATGGGCCTACATTCTTTCAGCAGATGAGTAGAGGCTTATAAAATTATATTTCTAACTAAACACATTTCATTCCTGCTATGATCACTTTATCTTTCTGTTTGGTTTATTCCTCTTATTCCCCAACCACTGAGGAAATCTGAGAACCTTTTTTAAAATTTAATTTTATTGTAAAGATGTTGTACAGAGGGGTTACAGTTATATAAGTAAGGTAATGAATGCATTTCTTGTCAAATATTGTTACTCCCTCTCTCATTTTTCTCCCACTTTCTCTCCCCCCAACTCCTTCCCACAAGTTGTAAAGTTCATTTCCAGCATAGTGTCTTGTGAGGATGGCTATTCCATTGATCTACCCTTTGTCCTTTGTCTTACCATTTTGTTATACCCGTTCCCTTTACCAAATCAGATAAATGTATACACAAGACACACAATACAAAATAGTGGATGCTGGTGGGGATATGGCCAAAAGGAAATGCTTCTACACTGTTTGTGGGAATGTAAACTGCTTCAACAACTCTAGAAAGAAGTATAAAGGTTCCTCAAAAGGCCTAACATAGAACTACCCTATGATCTAGCAATCTCACTCCTGGGCATTTACCCAAATTATCACAAACAAGGCCACACTAAAGCTACCAGCACAACCATGTTCATTGTAGTTAAGATATGGAACCAACCCAGAAACCCTTCAGCAGATGAATGAATCAAGAAAATGTGGTACATATACACAATGGAATTCTATTCTTCCATCAGAAAGAATGACATTGCCCCATTCATAAGGAAAGGAAAGACTTGGAAAAAATCATATTAAGTGAAGTAAGCCAGATTCAAAGAAACATAGGCTCCATAGTTTCCCTCATTTGTAACAATCAGTATATGTCTAGGATAGTCCTAGCAGAGGGTCACAGCAGCTCAATAGCCTGTACATATGACCATATAAAATGATGCTAATCTGAGATGTTTTAAGACAGAAAAAAAAGCTTAAAAGAATTGGGCCTCCTGACATCCATTGGAAAGAATAAATAGCTAAAATTAATATTGGTAGCTATAATAATTCTGCATCATACTTAATACCCTTGTAGGGCAAGCAAAATGCTAAGAAAGACTTAGCAAATAAGGTTTTTGTTGGTTTAAGCTTTTACAACATCTGTAACTTTGTGGTCCATATCACAGAGGTTGTCTTCCCTGGAAACAATAGACATCAAACAATACTGTACCTGCAAATGGGTTGACATTTGGAAGATCTGAGACAAAAGAATCAAAATAATGTTAATTTTGAAAGATAAAATATTTAAATAACTGAACCAATACTCCTCCAACTCTTCAATGAAATTGAAAGAGAAAGCTCACTACCGAACACATTCTATGAAGCCATCATAACCCTCATCCCAAAACCAGGCAGGGATGCATCAAAGAAAGAGAACTATAGACCCATT
>NW_012267267.1:11961187-11970494 GCF_000151885.1 Dipodomys ordii | reverse complement strand
AAGGGATGTGAAGGGTAAACCAAAGGAGGAGGCTGCAATGCTTGGTAATAAATGTACGCATTATCCTGCCCATGTAATTGTAACCCCTCTGTACTGTATGTTCACAAATAAAAAATAAATAAATAAATTTTAAAAAAATATGTTAGTAGTTAGTTATATGAATTCAGAAATATTAGAGGACTTTGTTTCCACCTTGAATGTAGCCAGTTTTTTTTCCATCAGAAGTCAGATTTGTTTATTAACAATATACTCTTGGACTATAGGCAATGTTATACAGATCCATTGTTTAGCGAATAATTTGCTCTTTTACCAGGTCTGGTGGGGCACAGATTCTCAATCCTCAAAAAATTTTGGGAAATTTTGGATATTTTGAAAGCATAGAATGGGCTATTTCCTAGTCAGTATCCTGGATCATGCAGGAGTTTTGCTAATGGCTTTGTCTATAGCTGGGGTTGAGTTATGGAAAAGATCAGCTATATGATTAGATTTGGAATCTTTGAGCTCCTTTATACCAGTCTGGCCTGTTTCAGAGAAAAAAAAACTGAAGAGTGACATCTCGTTGGCTTAATATTTCTGGTTGATGATACCTACTGATAGGCTAGGAGAATGGCAACTGTAAAGAATCTCTTCATTTTATTGCTTTTGACTTTTATCCTTAATAATTAAATTGTATTTGTGTAGTGCTTTTCCAAGTTCTGTTACCTATTTTCATGAATTATGAAACTCAAAACATAATGGGAAACCTTCAATGTGTAACCAGTTCATCAAACAAAAAAATAAACTTGAAAACCCCAGAACTCGAAGCTGATATTTGAAGAGAAGGAAATACTAAGGATGAATTTGCTCTTAACCTTAGAAATCTCTGGTAATTTTGAGTAGCATCCTACTGCTTTAAAATGTCCTATAATTCTTGAGGAAGAAATTATCTGAACTCTAGTAAAATTTCATAAATGGTGTTGTATCAAGGCCCATTGACAATGTCATAACAATGTCTCAGTTGAATATTATCTACAATCTCTCTGCTGCTTGTAGGTGCCATTCTTCTATATAGGTGTTAGAATTTAGGGGTCATTCTAAGAATCCCTGAAATATCTTTGGGAATGTTCTTTACCTTTTGTTGAATAGATCAAGTTCTTAGACAAAAAGCTTTACATCACTTCCTAACCAACTGAAGACTTTTTATATGTATGGTTCACTCTCATACTTGTGTTCTTATCAGATAACCATTCAAACACATCTTTAGTTTCTCTTTTGACCAAGATTTCTTATTGCTTTAGGAATAAGCTCAGTGTCTCAAATCATTACAGTCTGAAACTTTTTGCTTAATTCTTCTTCAATTAATTTTTCTTTCTTACATTTTAGTCGTAGTCCTCAGAAAGGACAAAAGGAATGGGTAAAACTAGATAATCACTTTAACCATTTCTAAGCTCTACCTCTGTAGAACATAAATAATTCAGCCAAGTTCTTTGCCACTTTGTAAATGAGGATTGACTTTTCTCCATCATCCATTGATACATTTCTCATTTACATCTAAGACTCCCTTTCAGGTCTTTCTGGGGTCAATATGCCCATGCTAACATTCTGTTAGTGGCCATTTGTGTATTATTAAAGATGATGGAGGCTTTATCCCTAGATCTCTTTTCCTTCTAAGAATTTCACAGAATCACTTTTAAAACATCTTGATGTAAATATGGGCTCTTCAAAAATATTCACGCATTATATGAAAAAAAGGTCTTCTAGCTTTTAGTCATTACAAGCCTCTAAAGATGCTTCCACACTTTTAGGTACTTATTACAGCAGTATGCCATTTCTTAGTAAGGATTTTCATCTTGATTAATTTAGGTTGCTGTAAGAATGATCTCATAGACTAAATAAGGTTTAAAAAACCCAGAACTATATTTTTCATAGCTCTGGAGAATGGGAAAACTAAGATTATCAGGAGAGCTCTGGTTGACTTCTGCTGAGGACCTTCTCTTTGGCTTGCAAATCCTGTCATGTGACCGTGTTTTCACATAGCCGAGAGAGCAGAAAGAAGGTCCTCTAGTATATCTTCACAGAGGTCTTATGACAAACTTATGTTAAAGGGAGGAAGAGAAATCTTTCTTCATGTGCACATTTAGAAAACAGAGGATAAGAACACAAAAAGGATAAATAGGTCTTCACATCATTCAATTCTGTTGAAAACACTTCAATCATTTTACTTGCTGTAGGATCTATCAAATGGTTGGTGATAGTTTTCTATGACAAATCACATTTCCTTAAAAGGAAGCAAAAATCCCAACAGGTAAGATATATACCAGTATCTTTAAGGAACTTATGATTAAACTAAAACAGGAGTGATGGAAATGCATTCTAATGAGAAGGAACTGCCTATATGAACATCCTAGGATAAATGAGTTTATCATCCAAATTGTGTAGGGCATTTTGGAATATTTAACTGTGCCCTTTGACCAAAGTATGTCACCAGAAAATTTGACAAGAAAATGACTTTGGAAGATTTTCGTTTTGCAAAGCACATTCTGGGAGCAGTGTGAACAATGTGAGTGTATAGAGACAATTTAGATATTAAAAAGTGATAGCTAGTACATGTTATAGCTTATCTCAAACAATCTCATTGTCCCAGAATAGTTACTCTTGGTGAGCTTGTAACAGGAACTAGCTCCAATATATTTTATGTGGTAAATGACAAGCAACTTTCACTCATAAATTCCTGTCTTTGTGTATCTCAGAGCTTTTATTCTGAAGGCATTGATGAACAAAGGAAGCTTCAAGTACAAGAGGCAAAATACTAGAAATTATGACCCTTGATAATATTTGTTAAGCAGTGATTCATAGAAAATTAATAAACTAATATTCAAACAACAATATATGTGTAAAAATATATTTTTCACCAGTTTCTAGTACAATTAGGATTAAATCACTATAAGTACCACACATCTCCAAAATTTGTACTTCCCAATTTATCCTTATACCCCAAAGAAAGCTAATGGGTTTGAGTTTTTATTTATTTATTTATTTTTGTCAGTTGTGGGGCTTGAACTCTGGGCCTGGGCTCTGTCCCTCAGCTCTTCAGCTCAAGGCTGGCGCTCTACCACTTGAGCCACAGAACCACTTCTGGTGCTTTCTGCTTAGGTGGTGCTGAAGAATCAACCCCAGGGCCTCATTCATGCAAGGCAAGCACTCTCTACCACTGAGCCTTCTTCTCAGCCCCAGGATTTGAATTTTTATCTCATGGTCTATTTTTAAGGAACTCAAATTCAAATTCTTGAAACAAAATGAAATGAGAGAATGAGTCCTAGGATTTGTTTCTAGAACAGGACCACGGTGAGAATAAAGACTATTGTAAGTTAAGTAGCAATGATCTCTGACCTACAATAATAATATATTTACAAACCATGTGTTATGAATTATGAGCCACTATGGAGAAAATCCTGCAAGTGACATTCCTAATACTGTGACTACACATATCCTGGACATGCTAAGTCAGATGCCAAAGGAGAAAGTTTATTACCAACTTCAAGACAAAGGTTACAGTTAGAGAGTCATATTTATATACCTATTTAATTCACCAATCCAGCATTTTTCAAATACTAGTTGAATGGTGTATTTGGGACTACTCTGACCTTTAATTTCTGCCTTTTTATAACTGTTTGCTTTGTTCTATTTAATGTACAAGAGTAGATCTATAAAGAAGATAATAATGGAAAATGACAATTTATGACAGGAATTTATGAGAATACATCTGCCGGATCAATAGTCTCATAGCAAGCACTGGAAATATTGATCTGTCAAATCTGTCTTTTTCAATCTCTATTATAAGAACCTAGAGCAGTTCATGTAGAAGAATCATTGGGAAGGAGTCAGGGGACAAACATATATTCATCTTCCTGGAGCATATGTTTATACGCTTTAAACCATTTGAACATTTTATAGAAATTAAAATATCCCAATATATTGATAGTATTTGGTTAATTAACTAGTGTGAGGATGAAATGGATCATATTCCAGATGCCATAGTGAGAAATTCATGCATGAGAGTATAAAATATAATACAATAAAAAATTTGGGCCTGCCATATCACTGCAGTTTTAGGGATGCTTTAGAGCCAAGGATTTGAGAAACCTTTCCATGATGAAGACTACATGATCAGGGCTGGGAAGGTGGATTAGTGGAAGAGTGCTTGTCTTGCATGCATGAGGCCCTGGGTTTGATTCCTTAGCACCACATAAGCAGAAAAAGCTGGAAGTGGCACTGTGGCACAAATGATAGAGCACTGGCCTTGAGCTGAAAAGATGAGGGACAGCAACAAGGCCCAGAGTTCAGGCCCCACAACTGACAAAAAAAAAAAGAAATAAAAAGACTACATGATCAACTTTACACTTTACCTTTAAGGAAATAAACCATGTGTTTTGTCAATTTTGTCATATTATAAAGACAGTACATCATTTGTGAATAATAGTCCTGACAATTTTTCATTTGAATAAGAAGACTGCTAACTGAGAAGAGGGGTCAGATGAAGATAGGATACTGAAGCAGTAATAAAACAGACTTGCTGCTTTTGTGATCCCAAGTGATCTCATGTTGCTAGAAACATTTGTAGCTAATAAGCTTGTCATGTGGACTATTTAGGAAACTACAATTATGCTGTATAGTGAATTACCACCCTTTCTCACCTCTGTCAACATATACCCAAGATCAATTCCTCTGCCAATATAGTTTTCTGAAAGCTCATTGCTCATATCTGCATGGCATCTCAGAATTGTCATATGTTAATTAATTGTTATTTTTATTTATATATTAGTGACTTTCCACTGCTAAATAATTTTATCTTTAACATATGTTTACACACTACATCATATCTTTACTTAAAAGTCACTTAAAATCATTCTTCACTCCCATTGTTCTTTATCATCACTGCTGCCAGAGTGAGGGAAGGGGTAAGAAGTTTGACAAGAAATGTACTTACTACCTTACTTATGTACTGTAACCCCTCTGTACATCACTTTGACAATTAAAAAAACATTATAAAAAATAAGTACAGATTTGTTTGTCAGTCCAATAAAAGTTCTCAAGGATTAGATTATTTAAATGGAATTTAATGACTTTAAACCATTTCATGCATTCCCATATTATCCATACCTATAAATATTGCTAAATTCTGTGCTTTGATACCTTTGCTTACACTATAATCTTCATATACTCTCTTACAATGTATCAAGATTCAAGTTTTATGAATCCTCAAGCTTATAAAATTTGAGGCCATCTTTAGAGAGATGAGAATGTTAATTTAATCTTCCTTAACTTGATTGAATAAATGCATTTATCATTAAAAGTAGACATATGTATTTCATACCAATATTGGTGCATTTTATTTATATTAATGCTACATAAATGATTCTTGAGTAGTTCAAAAAAGATTCATTTTGTATAATCCCACTAAAACAAAGGAACAACTCAGCTTACATTTTTATCATGTAACTAGATTATTGACAAGATTTTGAGCCATAAAATAATAGATTTGAAAGAACAAAATTCTATAGCTTTCATATTCAATTTTTCCTACACACATTTTAATGAACAATAATTAAAAGTTATAAGTTATGAGACATAGGATGAGCCTGAAAACTTGTGTCTTATAAAAGAAATGTACTTTAAAAAATTTTTTGTTTTATATTTTTCTCAGTAAGGGGACTGAACTGAGGGCCTAAGCATTGTCTCTGTGCTTTTTTCTTTTTGCCACATACCCACTTCTATTTTTAGGTGGTTATTTGGAGAAAACAGTTTCATGGCCTTTCCTGCCTGTGCCTCTGATGGCTTCAAACCATAATGCTCAGATCTCAGACTCCTTAGTAGCTAGGATTACAGGTGGGAGCCAACAGCATTGACAATACTCTTTATTTGAATTATGTAATTGTAATCCCTCTATACATAACTTTTATAATAACAATAAAGACATTTTAAAAAGTGTGAGGCACTGGCAACAACACTGCCTATTAATAAATTTGTATGGAAGTCACTATGAACCACAAAATTGTCATTAAATCCAAAATAAAAAAGTGTTACCATTTGTACCTTCCTTATGCCAGTTTCCAATTCCATATTGTCCATATTACTTCATGCATGAAAAATAAAAAAGGGACAAAGGAAAATCAGAGTTTAAAAAATAAGCTTCTCAACATTTCATTTTTAGTATATGTAATCATCATTATTTTTGATACTTCTTCCATGGAAGATTTTATAAGTTTCAGTGCAAATATGAGGACTAAGACAGAAAGTTAACTTCATTTATTTAACAAAAATACCCAGTAACACTCACTTGAGCCTTACAATTCAGCTTTATTAGAAAACCTAATGATACCAACAGACTGCACATGTATGGTCTATCTGATTTTTACAATTCTTATAAATTGTAGGTTGACTACAACTTTTTTTCTTTGAAGAATATGTGATTTCTGCCCTGAACTACTTCAGTAACTCCTGGTTTATTATAATGCTTTACTCTCCTCTGTTTTTCATGCTGTACCTGCTTTATCTCACAATTTCTCTTTAGTCTATTCAATATTGTTGGGACTATATATATTCATGAACAGAATAAAAGAATAGTTGCTGTTGAATGGACTTATTTTAATTGCTCAGAGTGAAAACTTATGGTTTAAATCTAAAGTGATCTCTCAAAAGTGTCATGGGCCAGGCAGTCATGCCTCAAGTCTGCAATGTTAACTACTCAGGAGGTTGAGATCTGAGGATCATAATTTAAAGCCATCCCAGACAGGAAAGTCCCTAAGATTCTTATTTCTAACCAGGAAAAAGCAACAAGTGGAACTCTTGCTCAAGTGGTTAAGAACTAGCCTTGAACATAGACATTCAGGGACAGTGTCCGAGCCGTGAGTTCCAGCCCCAGGACTGGAAGACACACACACATACACACACCACACAAACACACACACACACACACACACACACACACACACACACATTATGTACTGAAGGTCTGTATATCAACTTTGGGGCTATTAAGACATTATTGGCTCATCACTTATCATTGAGCCAATCTACTAATGAGTTCTTATTGAAATAGCTAGTTGGGGATGGGACATAGATGGAGGAAGTAGGTCAAGGAAAAATAGTTCTGAAGAATTGATTCCCTACATCTCTCTTCTTCATGGTATAAAGGAACCATTATACCTTATCATGTCCTCCTGATCATGGAGATCTGCCTTACCAAGCTTGGGCTTAGAAACATTGGAACTACGCAACAATTAATTAAAATATCGGAAACCAGTAGCCTAAATAAACACTTCTTCTACAATGTTTTCTAAAGTACTTTGTCAGTCATGAAAACTGACTAACACAAACAGAATTCATTGTCAACTTTAAGGAATCCAGTAAAACTTTCAGTCTAATAGTCAACAGAGATATTAAATTTGAGTATGATGAATAAAATGGTTGAAAGAAATATACTCAAGACATAATTTGAAAGAATAATCACAAAAAGATCCCTCAGTATCAAAAATCAAAACATGCAAGTTGGCCTCAAGAATAAAAATCTCTGAGATATGAATTTCACAGGAAGTAGTAATTCTGTATGCTTTCTAAAATGTTTGTAAATACATTGTAAAATATTTATTATTTTTATGGTTTAAAAACAAGTTCTTGTTATCATTAAAATAATTGTACAGTGAGTTGCTATTTAACAGAGCAGTTTATGAATAAAGTATATGGTGATCAGTTTTACCCCTTACAAAATTCTCATCCACCCTTCCCTCAGTTTTCTTCATTTTGTAGGATATACATTGGATTCTTGTATGCATTTTCCCCCTTTCCTCCTTTTCATTCATCTAACCTTTTCCTCCTTGACACCACCCCACCTCTTTTGAGTACCGACTTCCTAGTTTTTTACTTTACTCAACTTTCATGTTGGCTTTCTAAGAAATTACACTGTTTAAGATCTCTCTGGAATATATCATATTGCAGTTAATACATTTGGATATACTTACATACCACCCAATGTGTTTACTTATGAGTTTGTAAGCTAAAGCTAGCCTCCACATATAAATAGAAAGCATGGATCCTTTGCCTTTCTGGGCCTGACTCCCATTAACATAGTTTTCCCCAAATGTTTCTTTATAAATGATATCATATTCTTTCTAATGGGTGAGTAAAATTCCATTGTGTTTATATACCACATTTTTTATTCCATTCATCCATTGAAGGGCATCTGGTCTGATTCCAAACCTTGACTATGGTGACTAGTGCTGCAAAAAAATATATAAAAAAACTGTTGGCTTTACTGCTTCCTTGGATAAATGCCCAGGAGTGAAATTGCTGGATCATAGGGTAGTACTATGTTTCTGTTTTTGAGGAATCTCAACAATGCTTTTCATGGTGGTAGGACAAGTTCACATTTGGACCAACCACTGACTGAACTCTCTGAAACCAGCAGCCTAAAAACCTTCTTCTAAGTTGTTTTCTAAAGTACTTTGTGAAATTCATGAAAACTGACTAAACCAAACAGAATTCATTGTCAACTTTAAGAGAACTCATTGTCAACTTTATGGCTCCCTTTGGACGGAATCCATCTGGCATTTGTTACTGTGCTTTCTTGATAATGAACATTCTAACTGGGGTCAGGACAAATTGCATTGTTGTTTTGATTTGCATTTCTTCTATGGAAAGAAATGTTGAGCATTTCCTATATGTCTATTGGCCATATTTACTTCTTCTCCTGAGAATAATCCCTGTAGCTTATTAGCCCATTTGTTAATTGGGTTGTTGGCATTTTGAAGGTTTCATTTTTTAACTCCTCTGTGTATTTTTTATATTAGGCCATTGCCTGATGTGGACAGCCAAAAATCGTCTCCCATTCTGTAGGCTATCTTGTTACCTTGTTTACTATGTCCTTTGCCATGCAGGAACATTTTTTTTTTTGTGAACACACTGTACAGAGGGGTTACAATTACATGGGCGGTTAATGCATACCTTTCTTATCAAGCATTGCAGCCTCCTCCTTTGTTTACCCTTCACATCCCTTCCCAGCCTCCTCCTCCACCCCCCCAATCCTCCCCGCTTCCCCCCCAACCAACATTGTAAAGTTCGTTTTCCACATGACAATTTGTACTTCTCATTGTTGCAACAGGTCCACCTGTATCCTTAAACGATTTGTTTTTCCCCATATCCTCTACAAGTTATACTGACATCAAATATAGCAAGAGCAGGGGTTATACTGTGGGGGAGGGACAAACAAAGCTACAAAGAGATAAATTTATAAATGCGTTAGAAACAAATGCATGGAAGAAAAAAAACATTA
>NW_012267267.1:11940506-11956542 GCF_000151885.1 Dipodomys ordii | reverse complement strand
TGTTGAAGCTTTGTTTTAGATCTTGTATGAACTTCTTTACTTCCTTAATTTGGTGTTCAGTGTTTATTCTCAAATCACTTAGTTGATTGGTTATGGTTTCCTTGGACTCCTATTCCTTTTGTTGGGTTCCATTCAGCATTCCCTTTGTGGTCTCCCTGACTTCCTTCAGCTTTTTTTTTAATGGATTCCATGAATGCCTTTAGTGATCTTTGTATATTCTCTTCCTGCTCTCTCAATTCCTGTATTACTCTCTGATCAGCTTCCTCCCGTTCCTGGGATTCCTGTAGTTCTCTTTGAGTGTTCTCAGCCTGCTCACGCCAATCCTGCCTTTCTCTTTGCGTATTCTCAAGTTGTTCACGCAAATCCTGTATCAGTTTTTGAGTAGCTTCCTCATGCTTACGATATTCCTGTATAAACTTTTGGATTGCCTCCTCTCTCTCCCTATCACGCTCATACAGAGTCCTTTGTATGCTTTCAATCTTTTCATTCATCATGTTTGCCAGCAGTGTTTGTAGAGCTATTTGGGAATTCTCCTCTGTATTATTCATTATCTGTTCTGTCTTCTGATTATCAAGATTGGGAATTGAGATACCCGGATTTGCCATTTTTCTTGTGTTTTTCTGGCTTACTCTGCCCATTTGAGATGAAAATAGCACCAGTTTTGTGCTACAACACTATCTTAAGGCAAGTATCAACCAAAGTCTGAATTTGCACAGTCAATAGTCTACAGATACAATCTAGTTCAACAGATACAGCTATTCAACATCAAACAACTATATGTTAATGGGCTACGAACTGCAAAGAAGTATTTGGAAGACCAGAAATTATTAGGGTTAAGAGAGATGTGGGTAAAAAATAGGCATAGATTGATGTGGGGAGGCTCAGGGAGAGTTAACTAAGTCCTAATCTCAAAGCAGGAAATAGATTGGGTAAGATGAAAGTAGAGAGAGAGAAAAAAAGAAGAAAGGGAAAGGGAAAAAAAAGAGACCAGAAAAAATTCTACATAATAAAATTATGTAGAATCGATAACAATCTATTTAGAGAAGAACATGAATATATTGAGAGAAGGGGAGGGATATAAAGGAGATGCGAAAAACTTAAAAATAAAAATGCTGAAAATATTATATAGGTATAAAGAGGTAGTACTGCTATTAAGGAATTTAAGTCTTAGAGGTTTTGAATTGAGTAATAAATTTGTGGATTAAGTGTGTTACACAATGGGGGATAGGGTCTGATAGTCAACTACGGGTTTATCTGAGGATGTGCAGGACAAGAATTAAGTCACAAAAAGAAGAACGAAAGAGAGAAGAAGGTAAAAAGGATAAGAAAGGAAGAAAAAAAGATGAGAAGTTCAGTAGAGCTAAACAAAAACCAAAAAGATAATTAAAAAAGAAAAAAGAGAGAAAGAAAACAAAAAAAGAAAGAAAAATGCACACTCACGTATGCCTAAAATAAATATTATAAGAGGGAAAAAAAAGTTTCTGGAAAACAATTTTTTTTCAAAAAAGTCAAAAATTAAAGATTAAAAAAGGTTTTAGAAAAGAAAAAAAATTTTTTATATAAGTTACCAAAAAAATAAAAAATAAAAAAAAAGAAGAAGAAGAAAAAAAAAAAGTTCTTTGATTTTTTTGGGAGGGGTGGGAAAAATCCTGTATCTCCCTTGTGTACGTAACCAGCCTCTTGTTGCAATCTCTGGTCTGCTTGTGGTCCTGTGGCTTGGTTGGTTTCTTAATTCAGTTTGTTGGAACAGGCAGAAAAATGCTCTGCTTTACCCAGGATTTGGCGAACCTCCTCCCAGGCTAGTTCATTGGGAGGCAGATCTGCTTTGAGTATCACAAAAGAGGGGGTGCAGTAATGAGGCTAGGTTCTGGGTAGAGTTGAGGCCTTTCAACAGACAGTAGCTTTTCCCGGGGGCTAGTTTGTGAAAAACTCACATAGCCCAGCCTGGAGCCATTCTCAGGGTTTCTTTTTACTGATTTTCAATTGATTGTTGAGGCTGCTAGAGGGAGGGGCAGCCTCTGGCTCTGATTACCCAGTGAAGAAAGCCACTCCTAGGGCTGGCGCCCAAGCTGGGTGACTTTTCCCAGGGTGGAGCTGAGTCTGGCAGGTCACCCCGCCGTTAAGTTCTTGTGACCTGCTAAATGACTCGTTTTATTCCAAGGCCTGAGTTGGAGCTAGCAGCTCTGCCGAGCTTTGTCGGTATCCAAAATGGAGATCACCGGTGCTGGGGGGTGGGAGGGGTGGCCTTCCCTCCTCTGCTCCATGAGAAGGAGTAGGAAGTCGGGCTTCTACTCACGCTGAGTCTTTGTTCCTGGGTCATCTCTAGTCTGGGAACTGCAGGATGAAGATGTCTGTTCTTGTCGGTTCTTGCTGGTGTTGAGTAGAATCCACTCGCCCGCTGCATCTGGCTCCTTCGTCCCGGATTCTCTGTGGCTCAGGTATGGCTCCTGTCCTTGCCCGCCGCCACAGATGCCAACGCCGTGGTGGCTGCTGGCAAGAGCTCAGATGTGTCTCCTTGCCTGGGTTTCCCCTCTCTGGCCTAAATCTCTGTCCTGTGATGGCACACTTGGTGTAATTCTCTCCAGGAACATTTTTAATAAGTATTTTTACTGTGAAAATGCTGTACAGAGGGGTTACAGTTACATGAGCAAGGTAATGAGCAAGGTAATGAGTACATTTCTTATCCAGTGTTGTTGGTTCCTCCTTTGTTTTTCCCCTGCCATCCCTTCCCTCCCACCTCCTCAACTACACTCCTTGCCCTGCCCCTCACCTAAATTGTACAGTTCATTTTCGACATAGTTCTTGTACATCTCATTGTTGTAATGGGTCAACCTGCATCCGTATTAAACAATTTCTTTTTTCCCCTCCCCTCCCCAAATTATACCAACTTCAAATACAGTGAAAACAGGGGTTGTACCGTGGGGGAAGGACATACAAAGCAACAAAAAAAATCACATGGTACCTTATAAATACTATAGAAACAATAGCAAGAAAGAAAAAAAACCACTTGTGTCTCTATCTTGGGGTTCATTTCACTTAACATCAACTTATCTGACCTTTTCTGCTTGTCCCAGACATATACTAGTTATTGCAAATAAGGGAAACCATGGGACCTATGTTTCCTTGAGCCTAGTTTACTTCACTTAATATAATTTTTTCCAAGTCTTTCATTTCCTAACAAATGGGGCAATGTCATTCTTTCTGATGGAGGCATAGAATTCCATTGTGTATATATACCCAGAAATGAACCCACAGACCTATAGCCACCTAATCTCTGATAAGGGAGCTAAAAAAATAATGGAAGAAAGACAGTCTCTTCAGTAAATGGTGCTGGCAAAATTGGTTAATCACTTGTAGAAAACTAAAGCTGGATGCTTATATATCACCCTGAACCAGAATCAACTGCAAATGGATCAAAGACTTCGGAGTCAAAGCAGACAACCTGAAAACATTACATGACAGAAAACACGACAGAATAGGAGAAACCCTAGGTTTCCTTGGCACAGGCTGAAATTTTCTTAATAAAGACCCAGAAACACAACAAATCAAAGAAAGATTGGACAAATGGGATTGCATGAAGCTGTAGAGCTTCTGCATAGCAAAGGACATAGCTATCAAGATCAATGGAAAGCCCACAGATTGGGAGAAGATCTTCACTAGCCATACAACAGATAAGGGTCTCATATCTAAAAAGTTAAATCCCCCAACAACAAATCTTCAAAGAAACAACTGCCTGATAAATAAGTGGGCTAAAGACTTAAAGAAAAACTTCTCTGAAGAAGAAATAAGAATGGCCAATAGACACATGAAGAAAAATGCTCAACCTCTCTAGCCATAAATGAAATGCAAATCAAAACAACATGGAGATTCCACCTCACCCCAGTTAGAATGACTATATTCAAGAACTCTAATAACAACAGGTGCTGGAGGGGATGTAGCCAGAAGTGAACCATACTGCATTGTTGGTAGGAATGTAAAATTTTTAAACCACTTTGGAAAGTAGTATGAAAGTTCCTCAAAAGACTCCACATAGAGCCCCCCTATGACCCAGCAATCCCACTTTTGGGCACTTTTGTTCACAAACAAGATTATACTAAAGCTACCAGCAAAACTATGTTTATTGCAGCATTGTTTATCATAGCTAAGATATGGAACCAACCCAAATGCCCCTCAGTAGATGAATGAACCATGCAGAAACTTTTTTTTTGTTTCATGCCCATTTATTGAAATTTGTGGACTCAGGATCTGCAGTGAGAGTGAAGGAAACAGTTCATATATTGTTACCCTAATCAATCAAGCCACACCTATAGGAAGTGTCCATCCCTGTCAAAATATGTGTACTGAATTATAGCTTATCTATCAAAAGAGAAAATAGCTACCCAAGAGCTATTCCACAAAGAAAATGATGTAAATATAATAGAAAACTCAATGTGTTTGTTAATGTAATTTTTGTGTGACTGTAAAAACTAGCTTAAATATACCAGTCACTTTTAATAACCTATGTATATATAAAGAATATATGAATATATATATATATATATTCTTTTTAACTATGCACATCTATTTTTAGTTGACTGTGGCTTTGTTTCCTGTCATCATCACTATGGAAGTCAGGGTAATAGTGCAGCTGCTACACAGACCATTGCTGTACAGAGTGATACTGGGAAAAGAGACATGCTAGCTCGTGAACTTCTGCTCCAAAGTAACAGATGTCACTTCTATCTATATTTCATCTGTAAAAACAAGTCTGAAGGCCATGTCATGGTTCAATGGGACATCATCTCACAGGAAGAGACATGACAGGCATAAGGAACCAAAGTTTTTGGTAAGGAGTAATATAATCTACCATCCTAATAAACTGTATTTTATCCATTTCATACTTTTGACCTGACCCTCGATTCTTGTTTCAAAAATGTATATTTTGAAACATGTAAGCATTTTTCTATTTATTAAAAAATCCATTAAAATATCAACTGATTGGTATCAACACAAAGGTCAACAGTATTTGAGTGGCAATTTAGAGCTTTCAAAGTCCTTCAGTAAACATTTAATTTATTCTTTCTAAGTACTCAAAGAAAACTTACACTCCTAAACTTTTAAATTTACTTGTTTTTAAAATACACACTATATTTATTTCCAAAGAAAATGTAAATTTCCTTAGCCTAAGTTTGGATTAGGTCAAAGTAAACTAGAGCATGTTTTTTCTTTTAGAAATATTTATTTTTATCAAGAAATTGTACAAAAGGATTTCAATTTCAGGAATCAGGTTATGAGTATAATGCATCTTGATCAATGTCACCCCTTCTGTCATTCTATTTTTTCTTCCCTCATTCCATCCCTCCCTTGCAGTTATGTAGTTCAATTGTTACATCTTGTATATTAAATATAATAACTATTTGCTCAACCTATCTCCTTAAATTTATGTACACCACTGTTGTTTCTCTCCCCAACCCCAGAACATGTTTTAGCTTCCTGATATTCATTTTACTAATTGTTTTTTGATGTTCAAAGGTGATACACCATTGTTATACCCCCCTATTTACTAACTTTTAGTTCATTTGTTTGCACATAAATGCATATGACCCTGTATGTGTGTATTTTATGAGTGAAAACCTCCTGTTTGTCTCTGAGCCTGACTTAAATTTTCTGGTACATCCATTTCTCTAAAACTAACATATTATTCCTTCTAATTAAGGAGTAAAATTCTATTATATATACCTATCATATTTCACTTATCTGTTGTAGTGTCTCTTGGCTGTTTCCATGTTTTACTATCATGAATAGTGTAGTGACGAACATGAACATGCAATTGTCATCACTATATTCTGACTTGTAATATTCAGGGTAGATACCGAAAATCCTATCTTGGATCATAGGACAGTTTTTTGTCAGATTTTTTGAGGAATATCTGAGTCATGTTACCAAGTGCTTATAGTAGTTTATGTAACCACTAACTGTGTACCAGGGTTTGTTTTCCCCTGCATTCCTGCAGGCTTTGTTGTTCATATTCTTGATAATTGCCAATCTTACTGGGTTGAGATGGATGTTCAGTGTTTTGATTTTCATTTTCTTTATGGCCAGGGATACAAAGCATTTCCTCATATGTTTATTGGCCTTTCTCATTCTTCTACTGAGAAGTCTCTATTTAACTCCTTTGCCCATTTATTAATTGAATTATAGATTGAGAGGTTTCATTTATTGAACTCTTTGCATATTTTAGATATTAGGCCCTTGATGGATGTTTAGCTGGTAAAGATCTCTCATTTGATACAGTGTTGTTTTTTAGCTTAGTAGCTATGCCTTAGTGGTGCTGAAACTTTTAAGTTTGATGTAATCCCATTTGAATTCATAAATTTTTATCTTAAATTTACTTATTTTTAACCCATATTGTAATTATTTCCAAAGTGTGTGTGTATATGTGTGTGTATGTGTATGTGTGTGTGTGTGTGTGTGTGTGTGTGTAGCCTTAGCATAAGATTAGAACTAGATAAAAAAATAAGACCAATTTAAAAATCATTAATTTATCTGAATTTCTTTTGTATTCTCTTCTGTATTCTTTTATTTTGTTTGGGGGGGGCAGTCATGGGGTCTGAACTCTGGGCCTGGGCGCTGTCCCTCAGCACTTCAACTCAAGGCTAGCACTCTACCACTTCAACCACTGTGCCATTTCCGGCTTTTTTCTTTTGCTTATGTGGTGCTGAGGAATCGAACCCAGGGCCTCATGCATGCAAGGCAAGCGCTCTACCACTGAGCCACCTTCCCAGCCCTTCTTTTATTTTTGTAATATCTCTCAGTCCTTTTGCTCTTTCTAAAAGTCCATTAACAAACCTTTAGATGACCATTCCTGCTGCCCTCTTTAATTTTCTTTAAGCAGATCATTGCTATGTGATAATTATCTTGCTTTCTTAAATAATTCTGAACCTCATTTCCCAAAGTCATTCTCTTGATGTTACTTTCTTTAGGAAATTTAGTTACTATGTATAATTATATCTCATTAACCTCCAAGAAACCCTAGAGTTCATGGAACACTTTTCAAAGAAGACAAAAACAGGCCCATAGATCAGAATAGTTTGGCTGAAATATCTATCAAATCTACTCAGAGATTTTTATAGCATGTAATTCTCGCCTTCCAATTTCTGACACAATATTATCTATTCCTCTGCTCTGACTATACTGCATGAGTCAGTACTCTATCCTTGACCTAGAACAGGTGTATGTTGAACTAGTTTCAATTTGACTGTAGATCTACTTTTTCCCATGCTCCAGCCACATTTTTTTTTATTGTGAACATACAGTACAGAGGGGTTACAATTACATGGCCAAGATAATGAGTACATTTCTTATCAAGCATTGCAGCCTCCTCCTTTGTTTACCCTTCACATCCCTTCCCAGCCTTCCCCTGTCCCCCCACGCCTTTCTGCCCCCCCCCCACTCCCCGCCACCAAAGTTGTAAAGTTCGTTTTTGACATGACAACTTGTACTTCTCATTGTTGCAACGGGTCCACCTGTATCCTTAAACTACTTGTTTTTCCCCTTCTCCTCCAAAAATTATACCGACATCAAATATAGTGAAAGCAGGGGGTATACTGTGGGGGAGGGACATAAAAAGCAACAAAGAGATAAACTTATAAATGCGTTAGAAACAAATGCATTATGTGGAGACTATCATCTAGATCGTCCTCTGGCTCTGGGTGGCTCAAGCAATGGGAAATACAAGCAATGGTCAACGCTTGAATCATGTCATACTTATATACTTGGGTTCCTTCACATGTCTGCTTGTGAATTAGGCCATGTCTGGTTCACCATTGTGCTTTTCTAGAGTCTGTAGATCTTGTGTCTCAGCTATAGTGACACAGCAAGTATTTCTTGACATACCTGATTCATTGAGGCCTAATGTTTGTGATAACTTCCTGAATTATCTGTTACATTTTTATGGCCCCTTGGCACATTTTGTTCTTAGCAGTACATTATTCACAAAGCATGCCTGAATAACTTACACTTATCCACAAATTTGTCAACTGTCTTCTATATTTTTTTTCATTTTCTTCAGAATGCATATCCATTTTCTGCCATAACTTAGACTGATATAATAAATATTATCCTGATTTCAATCATTTTCCTATTAATGGAAATTATTTGGGGGGAGGGGTCCAGTCGTGGGGCCTGAACTCTGGGCCTGGGCACTGTCCCTCAGCTCTTCAGCTCAAAGCCAGCGCTCTACCACTTGAGCCACGCCACTTCCGGCTTTTTTTTTCTTTCTGCTTATGTGGTGCTGAGGAATGGAACCCAGGGCCTCATGCATGCAAGGCAAGCGCTGTACCACTGAGCCACCTTCCCAGCCCAATGGAAGTTATTTTTAAGAAAACTTTTTTCTTATCCTGTTACTTGGTTATACTTGCATTTTAGAGAGTTTTTCTACTATTTCACTCCTTGACAAGAGACAGATTGACAAGAACTCATAAGGAGAGAGAATAAATTAAACAGTACCAAACTCAATTTTATAAGAAATCCATTACTGCACTAACAGACTTATTTCATCATACCAATCTATTATATAAAATAATCACCTCTTAAAACTTTTGCCTCTGAATACTACTAATTTGAGGATTAATTTCCCAATGGTTGAACTCATGATGGAAACTTTGAAACTTTTGCAAGATATCTCTGGAATTTATGCATGCTAAAGTAGGCTTCTCTGCTTACTGTACATTCAACATTTTGCAAATACCAGAATGTAAATTGTATCTAATACTTAGTTGTCATACTTCTTTACATGAATACCATTATTTCTATCTCTAAGATTACTGGATAAAATTTGGATTCCAGGTAATTAGTAGATAAATGGTAATATAAATATATCTCATGTATTTTGAAGACACATTCACAAATCAAACTGACTTATCTGAAATGCAAATTTAACAGATATTCTGGTGTATTCATTTAGCCATGTCTCTCTAAATCAGACCATTTAAATTTTATTCATCTATTTCTATTCTACATAGTGATGAAACTGTTATGCCTCTGGAATTGAAGAACATTGATCCAAAGCATAGATAATTTTTTACATAATAGCAATTTACCAAGAAAAAATTATCTCCTAAAGTTAAAATTAGGAAAAAATTTAATCCCTAAATACTCTACTTACTTTATGTAAAACAGGGAAAATATAAGGTCTGTACTCATAAGCTGTTTGGAGAATTGAGTTAGTAAAAGAACATTGAAGAATTAATGACACATAGTTAGTATTCAATGAATGCTAGCAATTACAATACTTAATTTTATTACTTTGCTTCTGTTTTCCTAATGTAATAGCCTTCACTCTATCCCTGCAGAGTGGTATAGGTTATCTGAATAAGAAATAATCTCTTTTACCTAAAATTCTATATTTAAGTAAAGTTGGCACACACTAATTTAAGATGCTCTAAAGACCTTAAAAATAATGTTATGAGTTAAATTCTTGTAGTTCATGTTGGGCATAATTAGTAGTAAAAGTACTTTCACAAAGATTTTGTACCTTTGCTACCTGGAAAATTTTAGCTTGCTGGCAATCTCATTTGTTAATTCTCTTTCCAATTTGCTGAGCTCCTAGAACTACTCAAAAATATCTCTCTGTGCCAAAAAAATTCTAATATTATTCCTCTCTTTCCTGTAGTAGTTTCAATGTCATATTTAAATCTTTAATCCATTTTGAGTTGATATTAGTACCAGGTGACAAATAGGTATCCAGTTTCAGTTTTCCAGAAGTGAATATCCATTTTTTTTCCCAATGCTGTTTATTAAGAGGTTGTCTTTTTTTTCAACAGATATTTCTGATTTCCTTGTCAAATATCAGATGGCCGTAAGTATCTGGCTTCATTCTTGATTATAATAATCTATGCTATTATTCTTAAAGCCTATTTTTCTGTCAAAATAACTTTTTAAAAAATGATTATTATAACTGTAATCAAGTTTGATGCCTGGAATTGTAATACTCCAGCTTTGCATTTTTTGCCTCTTTTTGTTTTGGTTATTTAAGATATTTTTATAGTTCCATATGAATTTGTTGGTTTTGATGGGTTTTGCATTGAATTTGTAAATTGTCTTTGACAATAGGGCCATTATCACAATCTTAATTCTGCCAATCCATGAAACTTAGAGGGTTTCTACTTCCTAGTTGCTGCTTTGATTTCTTTCTTCTGAGTTTTACAATTTCCATTAGAATGTCCCTTTACTTCTTTGCAAATAGAGTAATTTTCCTGATTTATAGTCTACTCATTGTTGGTATCCAGAAAAGTTACTAATTTGAGGAAGTTAATTTTGTATTCTACTATTTTGCCCAAATTATTGAGGTGGGGGTGAAATCTTTAGGTAACATCATATCTGCAGAAAAGATCAAAAGCTATGTACATATGAGCAGATAAGATGATGTCCCAAGATAGGGACACAAGTGGTTTTTTTCTTTCTTGCTATTGTTTCTAATGTATTTATAAGGTACCATGTGACTTTTTTTTGTTGCTTTGTATGTTCCTCTCCCATTGTATAACCCCTGTTTTCACTGTATTTGATGTCAGTATAATTTGGTGAGGGGAAGGGAAAAAAACAAAATATTTAAATAGGGACTAGACTCATTGTAACAATGAGATGTACAAGACGCTGTTGAAAGATGAACTTTTCAATTTAGGCAGGTGGAGGGAGTATAGTTGTGGAAATACGAGGGAAGGGATGGAAGGGGAAAACAAAGGAGGAGGTAACATGCTTGATAAGAAATGTACTCATTACCTTGCCCATGTAACTGTAACCACTCTGTACAGTATTTTCACAATAAAAAACCTAAAAAAGATAATATCTGCAAATATGACTAGTTTGATTTCTTTCCTATTTGGATTTCTTTTATGTCTTTTTCTTCTCTTATTGCTCTGACTAAGAGCTCCAGTACTATATTGAAAAGGGATGACATCCTTCTTTGTTTCTGATTTTTAGAAGAAATGTTTTTAATTTTTCACCACTTACATGATGTTAGCTGTAAGTTATAAAAGTTTTTATTATATTGAGGTATTATATTCCTAGCTTATTCAGATTTTATTGTAAAAAGATATTGAATTTTCTAAAGGGTTTTTTTGCATCTGTGATGTTCATGTGATTCTTTCTTTGGCTTTGTTAATATGCTGTATTATATTTATTGAGTTATACACATTGAAATAGCCTCACATCTCTGGGATGAACCAACTTGATTGTAGTGAAAATTTTCTTGATTATTGAATTTAGTTAGCAAGTATTTTACTAAGAAGCTTTGTGTCTATGTGTGATGATGGACATTGTGATTAATGAACAAGAGATTGAAAATATTATTCAACAAGCTTCATTTCTTTTCAACACACACTCAGAAGCAGGACTGATGTATTATATGCTAGTCATATTTTAATACTTTGGAAACTTGCATACAGTTTTGTAAAGTGGTTGTTTCATACTCTCTTGTTTATTCCCCAAATACTTATACAATTTTCCAAAATTATTTCTAGAGTTATGTAATCTTGGTCAAAAAGATACTGCATACAATTTTGATTTTAGATTTAATAGTTTTGTATAGTTAATAAATCATCATCTCTAGACAATGTTCTCTATAATCTTAAGAAGAATGTGTGTTCCATGGCTATCAAATGGAATGGTCTCTGTATATCTGTTAGTACCATTTGATTTAAAGAGTAGTTAATGTCTAATGTTTCTAAATTGTTTTCCTAACTGGATGATAGGAAAATTGTTATTTTTTGTAACTGATAGCTTTTATTTAGCATGTTTCAAGGTTCATAAATGTTGTATAATATATTTATATTTTTTGTTTGCATGGCTGAATTATATTCCATTTGCAGCTACGTCACACTTTATTCATTCATCAGTTGATGAACATTTAGTTTATTTAGTTTTACTTTTTGGATGTCATCAATATTGTTGCTGTGAGCAGTCTTAGAAGTTTTTGTATAGATACTGTTTTCTTTTTTTAAAGTTATTGAAGTTTCTGATTTTTTTGTATTTTTCCCCATTGCTTTCTTCGGATCTATTAACATGTACATCTTTTTGAAAAAAATGAAACAAATTTTGTATTGGGAAAAGCTAAAATGGATGTGATGAAATAGGAGGAAAGCCTATTTTTATACATCTTGAAAACTGCAGAGAATCTTTGTGGGTGTCAATGTGTACCATCACTCTGTGGAGCATAGGCACTGACAGCAGACACTACACAGGATAGCAGGTCTGTCTCTAGGAGGTGATGGCAGATGCTCAGCTTCATGGTAACCATGCTGTTTTTGTTCCTTTCTCTGAAACATTTCCTCTTAAAGGAGATTGATACTTTCACATGAGTATTATTTGGCAAAGTTCTACCAGAAGTATTGTAACAATTGTATCTAGAAGCATGTGAGGAAACGAATAAATGCACAGTGAGTCAAGAAAATCTGTGATTACTTGGCAAAAGCAGAACACCAGAAAAAGAATAAGAAAAAATAAATACCTAATTTTTAAAAGGTAAAATTTCTCCCTCATTAGTGAATTGTGCCTGCCACTAACACAGTACCCTTTGAGCATATTGAATACACTTTCTTCAGGTTTAGTATTGACCTCTTAATGTTCAAACATAAAATGTTAGCTAAAATATTGCAAATGAACAAAATTAATAGAAAGGAAACAGACAATATTTAATATTTAATATATTAAGTACATCAATATATCAAATATTATCACATATTAATTAATATATTAAATATAATACATTGAATTAATATTAATGTACTTAATATATTAAATATATAAGTATGCAAGTATAACATATTTAATATATTAATAAAACTATATTTTGCATATTATATTTAACATAATAATATCAAATTTACCATGTTTAATTATATTTAAATTTTGTTCCTAAATGTTAGGGAACATTATAGTTCTTCATTTCCAAGACATTAAATAATGTGTACATTTTAGTAAACAAGGCAATCTATTTGAGTAAGGACATACATTAAACATGTTGTCATTTCATTTTGATATACCACTGGATATTTAAAGATGAGAATTGCTGCTTTCTTTATTAACTCAAATAAAATTTCCCACTCACCCTGCAACTTGGAAACTCTACATTGTATTTTAAACATAATCTTTTTGTGAATGGGAAATAGGCATTTCTTTCAAAGATTTCCCTTTGGGATCTCCAATATTACTTGGGACAGATAAAAATGACAATGTGCATTTTAGGATAAAATATCTCTCCTTAAAAGTTAATAACACCAGGAACTCATTTCTTTCTCTAAATTGTTTCTGGTATGAGGACTCTGAATTTCTGCACTAATGTTTTCTTGTTGCCATTTTTAAATGCTTCATCTCCTTTCAATACTCATGATACTTGATTGATTAGACAGACCTATTCTTCACTCTCTAACCAACCCACCTGGTGACTCATCTCATTTCTCTACTCCACATTATCATTCAAATCTATCTTCTACACTTAGGATTCTCTACTTGTAAATGAAACAATGTATCTAATCAGTATATTTAAGTCTGAAAATAAATCACAAGCTATTTCAGGTAAGAGCTTCTCATGTAAGTTCAAGTTTATCAGAGCATGGATCTATACAACTATTGGATGCAGATCTCTTTTATTTTTGTTTTTATTTTTTATTGTATTTAATGGTTGTCTTTGGATTAGAGAATGAACACAAAGAGACTGGAGCATGTATATGAAAACATAGGCATTGAAAGTTGATTTCTTTGTGCAATGTTTTTTTGAATCACACCCCACAGCACTGGCCAAAAGAAAGGATAAAACCTGAAGAGTTTAATGAACTTTGTGCAATAACTGAGCCAGCAAGAAGTATCTTCGCAAAAAAAAATCCTTATGAGATATAATTGGGGATTTATTATTTGCTTAAAATTATTATTAAACTTCCACTAATATTTAAATATCTATGTGGTAGCTTTTTGTTTCTTTCCAAAAATTTGTTTCCAACTTTTTTATTTTTAGAAAAAAAATATGAAAGAACAATGAGGAAACCTCTTCAATAAAACCTATATTCACCTATTAAAGCACAACTACATGTATCATCTAAATGTATGATAAACAATACTATAATAAATTTAGTTTTTTGTGGCTTTCCAGTATCACTTCACCTCAGTGGTTACATATATTTATATTTCCTTATGCAAATCTGAATTCTTTCCTCTTGACTGTCCAGTTACCATACATTCTTATTTAGCATCAAATCAAGTAGCAGCAGGGAAATTTGCTATGAATGTAACTTGTAGAAAAAGTAATGCCACAAGAATGATACTTAAAATATTCATTATAGAAAACTATTCTAAAATGCTATCTTTCAACCTCCCATGAGCTGACCAGCTTCTCAAATTAGTGGACAACTCCACTCATTACATGTGCACCACAAGGAAGTTTTGGGGCAAAATGTCTAATACTTTCTACGAAAGAGCAACCAGACCATGAATCTTATACCTCTATTCTTTTCAACCAGGTTCCCATTTATTTTCATTTTTAAGCAGTTTATTTTAAAGCCATTTAAGCAAATACAGTATTAATAGAGTAAAATAAAAGTTTCTTCTTGGCTGTGTATGATTAACTTCTACCATATTACAGAGAAATATAAGCTCTTGTAGAAATATCTGCAGACACCAAATTGAAACAAAATGCATCTCTTCTTTTCTCAGACAAGTTCTGTTAAAATCAAAATTTGTGTACTTTGTAAAGAAGGGGCCATAATTTTCTAAATCAACATGTCTGTGGCCTAGAATTCTCTAGATATTTGTCCTCAACGTCAGTATAACCAACGTTTTTTTACTGTGTGTTTGGGGATGAGAAAGACTATTTGTGCAGGGACATACAGTAATATCTTGTAGTTATATTTCACTTACTAACACTACTCAAACTTTTGGGAAGTTTCTGTCAAGAGGCAGAGGAATCACACTTCATATTTCGTTTCCTAGTCCCAAACCAAAACTGCCCATGTTCCTAGCCCCAAACCAAAACTGCCCATGCTTATAATATGAATGCAGACTAGTGAATTTCAGACTGAACTTTTCGAGGCTTAGTCTCTTTTGCGCATACACTATTTTCATCCTATTGATACGGCTTCATATTAGAGGACTGAATTTTTACATTTCTCTCTTCAAAGAGGCATCCTAATACTACAAACTAAAATATTTTTCATTTAACAAATATTGTAATCAAGTAAATCTCTTTGATCTGTATAGCCTTGATAATCATTTCATTTCACTTGATAGTATACTGATGAGCTAAATAATTTCTCTTTTTTTTGACAGTATTTTCAGTAATACTTACTAGACTACATAGGAAGCTACTTGGCTGCGAAATGAATCAATATCATGAGGGTTTTCTCAATAACAGGACAGACCCCATCATTAACAAAGCTGTACTTTGACTGATAAGCTTATACAGGCAAAAAACGTTTTGTTAACTTTCAAATAATAACATGGATTATAAGGCATTCACTGGGATGTGAAATATAAGAAATATAAGAAAGTAGGATAGGCATGAACATGAAGGAAGAGATATTTTGCTTTTGAGTCTTCCATTGGTTTTCTTAGATATAAAATTCCTTACATCAACTCCACTGTGAACCTAGGATGGTATTAGATGATTATATATATATATATATATATATATATATATATATATATATATGTGTGTGTGTGTGTGTGTGTGTGTGTACATATATATACATATATATATGTACATATATGTACATATATATACATATATATGTATATATATATATGTACATATACACTTGTTTTCCTGAAGTCACTGAAAGATAATTGAGGAAGGTTTTTAATTCAGCATTCCAGTTTATAGGCATAATGAGACCTGTGTTTTTCTCATCTGAATATTCAAATCTACAAATCTGAGAATTTAAATAACACATCTTAGGATAAGAAGTTAAAGTAAATGTGATGTCAGGAAAATGAACCCTTAGATATGTATTTTAATGTTTTTTCTTTCATGCATGTGTTTCTAACGCATTTATAAGATTATCTCTTTGTT
>NW_012267267.1:11902321-11940206 GCF_000151885.1 Dipodomys ordii | reverse complement strand
AAAAAAAAGAAGTTAAAGTAAGATATGTTAACAATTAGTGAAATGCTTTCCTATATTGGAAAAAATTCAGGAAATCTACATACAGCAGATTAAGATCACCCATAATGTATTCAGATTCAAATTCTATTATAATGGTGAAGGAGAATTGTCCCTCCAACCCTCCAGTACCAGTTTCCTGGGGGAAATAATAAGAATAATTCCATGTAGATATTTAGGAGGATTTTTAATTAAAATTTTATTAACTCAATTATGAAATTGAGTGTTGTACTCACACCATAAATAAGAAGTATGAACTCAACAATACATCTGAAAATAGGCATATGTTTATTATAGTTACTATTTTATTATATTTTGTTTATTTAGGTATTACTAGGGTTGAACTCAGAACCTTCCTCTTGCTAGACAGGTACTCTACCACTTGAGTTATTGGGTTTTTTATTGTTTTTATTGTTATCATTTTACCTAGGATAGAATAGGTTGGGCGAATGATAAATGCACAAAACACCATAGGATTACCATTGTGAAATTTTATTTTCCTCTGAGGATACATGTTCTCTGCATGTCCAGTCCTCACTAGATTGCTGCAGTATTTCAATGCTCCTCTGATTTCTCATGGCACTGTCATAAATTCCCACAGCAAGGCAAGTGGTAGAAAAGTGGATATTTGTCCTTCAGGCTTTCTATCCAAATGTCACATATCTCAGTTACTTCTGCTCACTCTTTCTTGGCCTAAGAATGATGCATAACCACTCTTAAGCTTAGCAGACTTACAGCAGGCATTGTTTTGCATACATATAATTGACAACTTATGAAGGATTTGCTTAATATTTTTTATTTCTTGATAGTGGCAAAGCATCTCCAATAGAAATATATTTAAAATTTTGATTTTGAAATTTTTTTCCACTGTTAGGTCCATGTACTCTGGACCTTTAGAAATAGCTAGTGGTCTGGAAATATCAATTGTAACAAGAATTTTAAGTTAACCCAGCTTTCCATACTTTCATTTCAATAAGAATGTATAACTATAAATGTGAAACAAACTACCAAAAGCTCTGGGTTTCTTTTTTTCTTATTTAACCACTTTGGTGGTATACCTGCTTTATTTAATACTGATACTTACTTGTTCCTGTTTACTTTTACAGTTATTTTATCTATATCTTCTCAAATGTAATGTTTATGATAGCAAGTAAAGTGAATGATTCCATAGAAAACATAAGTAGACTTAGTTGACATACAACTTGGTTTCAAAATTACTATAATTAGTAAAACAGAATTCACAATTGAAAAGTCCTGAAGCTTACTTTGAACTTGTCTTTAAAGCTCCATTCAGACCCATTTTTTTATTATCTGTTGAAACTTTTTAAAATTCCTTTCGCTATATAAGCAGTTCTTCACCATATCAACACAATTTCCATTGGTTCATTTTTTTTCTTTTATTGTAAAGATGCTGTACAGAGGGGTTACAGTTACATTTAGTTCATTTCTTGAGAGTATGTTTTCTTTAGCAGAATAATTGCAACTCTTTAGTGTTTCTCTGATTTTTGGACCCTCTGGGTATATAGGAGACATTTTGTGATTCATCATCCCTATCTTGTGGGGATTTTTTGCAAACATAAACATTAGAATGTATTCATTTTAAGCTCGGGTAATATAGCTTGCTTTGAAATAAAAACAACACTCCCTAGAAGTAAAAAACATTAAAGAAAATATCATTATAATTAATAATACTGACTAAATTATGAATGGCTTCCAAATTAGCTTTGATAATTAATATTTTTTCAATTCAGATAACACCTTATAGAATAAATATATATATATTAGTGGGGGTACTATTTCTCTCCTTTATTAAAGACAATTTTAATTCATTTTGTAATTCAAAGGAAAAAAGAGAAGCAATTTATTTAACATTTCTTTTTTCTAAAATCATCAGAGTATTTTTCACTAGGAAAGAGACATATTTTTGTGAATCTCTTTTATTCTCAGAATCTTTTTATATATCAAATAATTGTAAGAAAACATATGTTAAGTAGAGAATATTGCTAATAATATATAGGAATGAGTAACAGGAATTAAAATAGGCACCTCTGGCCACTTTGTTTGTCTTAGCCACATTTGCATGTTTCATCTTAGCTTATTTTTTTTCAGCCTAAAAAATTGTTTGGGCAGTAAAATGAATAAGAATGGAAAGTCAATCTTCTGTTTCTCTCTCTTCAAACTCTCATTTCCCTAATACAAAGATTTATAACCTCAAGAAGTCTTGAATTCCTAAATTCCAGTTGGATTTACAGAGTTTGATCTACTGAAATCAAGAGCTAAATAATTTTCATAAGTTGCATTGGCTCCTCTGACAATCTTACATCAACTTTCTTGGTAACAGTAGTTCCATTCACTTGAGAACCACCTTGTAATGGCAGTCCTTAGCATTCTTATGTTCAGTATATTAAAAAAAAAGTATTATAAGGAATAATTTGAGTTCTTCTGGCTGGCTAAGATTCTACATAGTATCACCTAATGATATTGTTTAGCAATACAATTTAATTTTGTAAGAATTTCCATCATTCTAGGGATAGAAGCTTTGTATCCATTTATTCCACAACCCTGAAACATTATACTAATGTTTATATTAATATTGAAATTTTGGTATCTCTTCAGAACACATAAGTTACCTTGCAGAATTATCTTGGTTTTATAGAAGCTTGAAGTATAAATGCCGCAAAGTCCAAAGAAAATTACTAGAGAACAATTTTCTTAATTGAACCCTCAGGATCAGGTTTATCCAAAGTTTAGCCTCTCACTCCTACTTAAGTTGTAAGTGTTTACTTTTTTAAAATGTAGGGGTGTGTGTGTGTGTGTGTGTGTGTGTGTTTGTGTGATATCAAAAATGAATAGGTATACTAGAGAACATTCTGACACAGTGGAGCTACAAGAGCAATTTGAATTTAGGTCAATTTAACATATTTATTAGGTACATTCTCTGTTTCATATTCCAATCCAGGAGCAGGGAGGAAATAGCTATCTAGGACAGAACCCTTTTATTCCCAAAACTCTCTCTGTTACAGTATAAATGTAAATAAGTTATAATACAGGAAAATTAGGCCAATAACGTCAAATTGTCTTGGCAGATGTGTTTTGTTAACCCATCATGAGATATTCTAATTGCAGAAGTTACTTCTAAAACTTGAATTTATTGATAATAGTGAACAACTCTGTAATTCTTTGGAGGACAATATTTTTATATACTATGGTACTTTTTTTTTTACAGAATCTATATAGTAAGCGAAAACAAGCTAAGAATTATTTATTAAAATCCACTGGCTTTTTACCATTCTCCCTGGTACTCTCATGGCTATCTTGGCCCTCTTTGAGAATTTGGACATGCTTTTCCGGCTTGACTCCTAGCCCATAGTCTTATGAACAATTTTGTTGTTCCTCATTCTCTCCACATAGCTGCAGGTAATTTCATACTACTCTCTCCTGTAGATATTGCAGTATACATGGAGGGAGCAATACTTTCAGTAGTGTGTTGGTATATTAAACCTCCAGCTCTCTGGCAAAAATGGGCAGAGAAACAATCCTGAATTGCAGCATTTGTTGCTTTTCAATGTGTATGAATTTTCAGTATGACTTATAAAGCTACCAGTATCAAGAATGTAAGCCAGAAGTAGATCTATGGCTAAACTTGTGGGGTGCTACCCTAGAGCACTCAATGCCCAATCCCTCAGTTCAAGCCCTAAAGCCATCAACACACACACACACACACACACACACACACACACACACACAGACAAAGAATTTGTGGCAAGTAAGAAAATTGAAGAACCAGATGCCTGTGGTTCATACCTGTAACCCTAGCAGAAATCTAGGATGTCATTGGAGCCAGCTCAGGAAGGAAATCTGTAGGGCTCTTATCTCCATTTAACTATAAACAGACAAAGTGGAGTGGCAGCTTAAGAGGTAGAACATCAACTTTGAGTGAAAAAGCTAAGCCACAGAACCCAGACCTTAAGTTCAAGCCCTAGTACCAGAGCCAAAAATAAATAAATATATAAGAATTTAACAAATACACAAAGAAAATTTGGAATAATTAGTATACATCGAGGATAATCTCATCAGATGAGCAGAAAAGCTCAAAAGCAATGTACATAGAACTATATAAGATGATGCTCAGTGAAATGAACCCCAAGATATGGACACAAGAGGTTTTTCTTTGTTGTTGTTGTTTTTAATGCACTATGTCTGTGTTTCTTTTGTATGTTCTTCCTCCTTTGGTATATCCCTGTTGTCACTGTATTTGATTCCAGTGCCCTGCATCTTGTGTATACATTTATCTAATTTGGGGAGGGGAAGAAGAATAACAAAATGATAAAACAAGGACACAGGATGACCCATTGCAACAATGATAGTCACAAGACACTATGTTGGAAATGAACCTTTCAACTTTGGGGGAGGGAGGGAAAGAGGAGGTAGAGAAGAGAAGGGATAGTGGGAGAAAAACAAAGGAGGGGGTAACAATGCCTGACAAGAAATGTACTAATGACTTTACTGATGTAACTGTAACCTCTGTACAGCATCTTTACAAGAAAAAATATTAAAAGGAAGAAACAAACTGATGTATAGTAACAATACCTCAAAGACATTGCATGATTGGACAAATTTAGAATCAAGCATAAAAGTTGACATTTTTTATTTCACTTGAAGAATACTGAGCAAAATTACAATGCTTGTTCATATAAAATTTGTTTGTTGAATGTAACATGTACTATGAACCCACCGACCATTCATTATTTTCTTCTTTTATGCTTCAAAGTATAGATTACCATAAACTCATCATGGGGTCATATCCTGACAGACCTATCAAAATTTAAAATACTGCAAGCTAAAATTTTACTTAATATACATTCCTCACTGAACATCCATGCCTAGTACATTGTAATACACTGTAGAGCATCTGTTGTGTTCTCTTGTGGTCCCAGCTACTGTCTGCCAGAATGTAGGAGGAATGAATATCCTGGCAGTATAAAAATTACATCAGTAAGCATGTTTTGTATCATTATGCATTATGTATATGTCAAAAGCCTAGTTGACATAGAGCAGTAGGATAGATTGCCACGTGACCAAAGAAATGAGCTAGAAATGGGTGTATTTCTGTAAGAAATAAGATTTATTAGAGTTAAAGAGTGTTGGAAGTTCTGGTAGTGGCCAAGTGGACAAGTAACACAAATCTGGACATCTCTGTCTTCCATTTCTTGCCATAAAAGTGTTGTGGAGGAGCGGGAAGGAGTGGGGATTAGACCGTAGCCCACATAGCCATTGATATCATTAGTATGTTTTATCTTGTACTATCAGCACTACAAAAAATTGGTGATTTGGGAGATATTTAGGAAAGCAGATTTCTCATCAATCAATTCAAAGGGTCCTTTAAATAATACAGATTCTCACATTTCAGTCCAGTCAGTTTCCATTAATCCCTTGCTTGACTCTATCCTTGTGAATGGGAATATGTACTTCAGAAACTTGATATTTAGTGTTCTCCTTTTCTTAATGTTCATACATCTTGACATCACAAAGCACAGCTAGAGCATAGAAAGTAGATAATTTTTTCCCATAAGTTTAATGTTAAGTCCTTGTGGGTACTCTTTATTAAGAAATATAAGAACTAAATTCATACAGGATAAAGGCCTCCCATTATTGCAAATAATTACATCTTCCTACAATATATTTTTAAGCAGGTAATATTTCTTATTATGTTCAAAACCACATAGTGCCTATCACAAGATGATTCAGCCTATGATGATGGACCAGATGTAACACAGGTTTTATTTTTGTTTTGTATTGTGTTTTTTGTTGTATACTGGAGAGTGAACTAAGGTCTGCATGCTTGCTAGGCAAGCACGCTGCCACTTGAGCCATGCATTTACTACTAAATATACCATTTTTATACATTGTCAAAATGCAGAGCAAGGAGAACTCATTCTAGAAAACAGGAAGTTTTTTGTTGCTTTTTTTCTTTATTTCATAACCTACAATCATATTTGGAAAATAATGCTCAATTTTTAAATAATCATACAACAGAGATTATTTCCAACATTTTCTTATGTCCAATATTGACAACTTTTCCTGTGAAAGTTAAGTACAGAATTAATAGGAATGTTTTATAATACAACAATCTGAAAAGAGAGATTTGTTTTTGCAATTATTATAATTCTACAATTTTCCTGTATTTGACATCCAAACCACCAGTTACAGTTGAGGTAAATATCTGATATCCTCACTGAGTCTCAGTAGAAATGATGGTGTTTATAATACTGGACTGATTAGAAATAAAAAGGTAATGAAGCAAATCTATCTATTTATCTATCTATGTATAAAACAGTTCCTATAAACACACACATTGGGATTTTCAAAACATAAAGATTCTTGAATAATTTTTGTACAAAGTATGCACTATATTTAAATATTTATGGATACATTATTTTGAGGGAAATGGTTAAGACAACCTCATTTTGTAGCTCAAAAGTAGTGTGACAAAGGATGGGGGATTAAGTTCTAGAAAGTCCCTTGGAGTGGCCCCATTAATTTAAAAAAAATTAGTCTAAGGGCCCAGTAGCATTTGGAAGGATTAGTTATGTTTTACAACTTAACTTCTATTTTGTGAGTAGATTTTTTAAAAAATATAAAATATAAATCCAAAGGAGTTTGAATAGCTCTCCTACCTTCAGGCAAAAAATAATATATTATATGGAGAAAAGCACTGTTACCTTCCTCCCAGGAACTTGACCAGAGTCCCTCTTTCCCTTCAGTTAACTAGCTTTAGGATTTCCTAGAAGTATGTTCAACCTTTCCTTTTCTAGTGCATGAAGCCTAGTCGGGTGGAGACAATTGCACTCTGACCTTGTCAGGTTCCTTTTATCTTTACAATGTTCACTCTAATAGAAAATTTGCCGACAGCAACAAAACCACTTAGAATAAGATTATATTGAGGTTAAGTTGTTAATTGCTTTTTATTATTAGAAAATTATCCTTGCTATGGGATAGTCTCTATAAACTAAAGTGTAAACTAAAGTCAGAATGTATTTTTATTGGAAAATGTGAGTTCATTGTTTTCTTATTAATACTAACAAGCATTCTCATTATGACAGCAGAGACTAGAAATGTCTGTATCCTGTTAATGTGTGTGTGTGTGTGTGTGTGTGTGTGTGTGTGTGTGTGTGTGTCTATGGAAACTTGCCTATTCTAACAATAGTCAAGTTACATGAAGGCAATTTTCCTGTGAGTAGTAATTATTTCACGTGTTAATTTGTACTTGGGATCTGGCTGATAGGCAAATTAGCAGTATGAAATCAACATGGTTTGGCCCCAGAGACAATGTGGTTTGAATTTATGGATAGATAAAATAGGGGTTAGGGAATATAAACATTAAAGTAAAATCTGTGTTAGACAAGGTCACCAAAAAGTGTCAAAGTGAAACTAAACACAAGAAATGATTTCAAATTTTTAAACTCACATTACACTTAACACAATTTTCTTAGTGATATTAACTTTGGACTCCAAATGTGAAGGCAAAGTAATTTCATGCTTAAGTATTTATTTCTAGAAATTATTTAGTAGAGCCTATATAACTTTAGATAATATAAACAATAGCACTTACTTTCTCCACACTAACTGCACATTCACACACACACACACACACACACACACACACACACACACACATCATTATTAGAAAGGGAAAAGACAGAGTTTACTTATCACTGAAGTCCTGGGTTGAACCTATATCTTTAGTACTCCCTAATATAGCAAACTGACAGGAAGAGAAAAAATTTTAGAGGGAGGGTGCCAATTCCTACTCTGGCTACAGAAATAACTAGAGAATAGAATACATGGTGATACTTGAATGCAGGTACCACATTAAGCAATGTTTATGATCCAACTGGACCTGAAATCATATTAATATAATTTCTGTTGTTTTGTTATTGTTTGCTATTTGTTTGCTATTGTTTCTGAAACAATTGGCCTATAGTTGGTGGCTTAAACAATGCAAAATAATTTTACTGTTCTTCATATCAAAAATTGAACGTATGTCTCCCATAACAAAATTAAAGTACCAGCAGAGATCTATGCCTCAAACTCCCAGGGAGATTCTGTTACTATATAGTTGAATAGTTGGAAAGATTCTGTTTTGGGAGGTTTTAGAACCAAGATACTGGGCTGGGAAGGTGGGCTCAGTGGTAGACCCAAGATCCTTGTTTCCTTGCTTAATAGGTTTATAGGGACATTCCCATGTACTAGAGACATGGAATCTAGTTTCCGTCGCTTTTGATCTTTAATACAAAGAGCCTATATAATTCCTTTTGCAGTAAATCTATTCCAAACTTTTGCCACATGTTTCTTTGCCCAAAATGTCTTCCCTTGTAAAGATTTTATGTTTCAATTGAGTTCAACTGGATATTATTTTATTGGCTATTGTCAGGGTTATATGTACTTACCTATTTTCCACACACAGCAACCTGGTCATAGTTTCTAGGGATTCAGATATAAGCTATTTGGAGAGCCATTGTATTTTCTCTAATAGGAGTAGATATGCAGATAGATAGGTTAATGAGGAAGTGACAAGAAAGGGAGTATATATTTCTTTAAGTAGATTTCTTCTTTTTCCACATGCTACATGTTTGGATTTGAGAAAGCTACTTCAATCCACTGATGCCCAGCTACTACTCCTCATATCAAAATATCAACTTATTTCTTTTTATAATGAAAACCCTGGGAGACTAGTTAGATTTGGTGGCCAAAGTTGTCAAAATAGTTTGCTCTTTTTTCTCTATTGTCTTTTTTTCTTCATTTCTCTTAGTTTTTTTGTACCTCGTGTTTTGCATAATGGACAATGCAATAGGTGGAAGGGAAAGGGAATCACAGAAACAGCAGAACAACAGATGAACCACAGCAACATTGATACTCACTTGACACTATTGTGGATATGAATATTACAACTTGGGAGCGTGGGGCAGAGCTATGGGTAAGTGGGAGATAAACAGGGTTGGAATAATAATGATTAAAAACAAATGTACTTATTGCCTTATCTATATAACTGTAAACTCCCAGCTCATAGGCTTTTTAATAAAAAAAGAAAAAAAAGGGAAAAGAAGAAAATAAATGACTCCCTCAAAAAATAAAAAAACCTAGTGATTTTCTGTGACCAACTGGAATCAGAATATTTCTTCCCAAAGAATGGAGTCTTCAAAATTTGTTAAAACATTCTTCTTAATAAAAACCAACTGTGAGACGGGTTAATCATAGCTCCCATGTTGAGATCTTATATAACTCTGAAGTGTAAGGAAAATGTAAGATGGAAAACATTTAATAAGTACCCCACCCCTTTTAGTTTGCTGATTTCCTCAATGTTTCATCCCCAATAATGATAATATGCTTTTGGACAAGAAAATATAAAAAAATAAAGCTCATTTTATCCAATTTTTCATAAATTACTATCCATGTCATGCTATTCTTTGACCACCTGGCTTTCTTTTTACTTGGTTCTAAACATGTTCATCCAAATATTTGGAGTTTAAAATCACTATATTCTCTCATAAGACTCATCAATCATATTTAGTCACATGTATAATCACCCATGAAATATAAAGATGAAAGATGGCCAGTATTCAAATGGCCCTTTGAAGAACTCTTCATTATTTTCTTTGTGTTAGTTTTCTAATGTTCTAATCATTTTTTATTAGTATCACTATGGAAGCTTATGCCAGAGCATTCAGACAGCACTGCTAATTTACACAGATATTTTTAGTGATTCATGAAATGACTGTAAACTATAGATAGTCATGTTTTAATAAGCACCATTTTGTCAACTCTTTTTTCAGGCTATACTTTGTATGTTAGACATTAAGATTTGTTATGAAATATAGCTATATGAGTCCATTTAAATATTCTTAGAATCAAGCCGGGCACTGGTGGTTCACACCAGTAATCCTAGCTACTCAGGAGGCTGGGATCTGAGGATCACAGTTCAAAGCCAGCCCTGGCAAGAAAGGCCATGAAATTCATCTCCAATAAACCACCAGAAAACTGGAAGTGGAGCTATGGCTAAAGTGGTAGAGCGCTAGCCTTGAGCTGAAGAGCTGAGGGGCAGTGCTCAGGCCCAGAGTTCAAGCCCCATGACCAACAACAACAAAAAAAAAATTTTTAGAATCGTGCTAGATATTCAGATATATCACTAAAAGAAATTCATAAATCATCCTTTTGCTAAAGTAAGAAATTAAGCCAAAAATTAGACATGAATGTATTTTTGCCAGTATTGGAACATAAATTAAGGTTTTTACACTGGTTCAACTTGCTCAATCAATGAGATAAACTCTCAAAGATTTTTCTGTCCAGGCTGGCTTCATACTCTGGTCTTCTAGTCTCAGCCTTTTAAGCAGAGATGATCAGAGGTGTAAGCCACTAGCATCTAAAAATGTCTTATTTTTATAACATAAGAATGTCTAGAATTTTACCTGTTCTTTAACTGAATATTCTAAACATCGAACACTCTCAAAACTGCTTTCTGCTACTTAGATGTCAATAAAGTGGAACATGGCTCAGAGATTTAAACCACTAAGATATTTAGCCAAGATTAGGCCTCTTTAAAATTATAGAAATTAGCATAGTGTTGAATTAATTCTCCTAGTCACCAGGCATACAAAGAAATAATGTGGCAGCTATTTTGGTGCTTCTTATTACTTTTTCCAATAAGTTAAAAATAAAAAAGTCTTTTCAATAAGATATACAAACACAGGGCCAAACCCATTAAATTTCAAGGAAGACACTTACTTCATGAGAGGAACGTGAAAGAGCATAGGAAATCAGTAATAGTAAGAAACTTAGTTATTTATCATGTAGGAAACAAGGTATCTACACGTAAGAAACTTAGTTATTTATCATGTAGGAAACAAGGTATCTACACTTTAACCGATTTTGCTAAGTTTAATTTGGAATCAATATATGTAATTTGTTTTATTCTAAGAAGAAAACAATAGAACTAATATGTCCAGAAAAATTTACATCTACTACATTTACCTTTGTACTAACTCAATATTAAATTATTTAATGTCTCTATACATCTGACTATGGTAATGGACAGTGTGTATTTGTGTGTGTGTGTGTGTGTGTGTGTGTGTGTGTGTGTGTTTAAAATCTAAGATACACAAGAGAGAACAGCACACAATCTATTCATATGTGCTCAATACTTTGAAATCAAAATAACCCTATCAAGTCTGGATGTATTATAATTCTTGACAAATTATTTTAAACCGCCCTGTTCTGTAATAGCTTATAAAAGTACTTCTAGCATTATCATCAGGTTAAATTCTTCACATCTTTCTTATCCAATTTCCATTTCCAGACTGTGTTGACGATGAATGAAATGACTTTCCAATACTCCTGTAACATGTGTCACCCATTATTTTAATCAACTGCATTATATCTTTCTTGTCAGACCCAGAGAACACAGAAGTTTTTATACACTCCTAAGCACAATTATTATCACCACAGCCTAACACAACATCACACTGAGCATTGTCATTAGTCAGTTATGAAATAGATAATTCCCATCTCCTAATTATGGCTAATATTGAGTACTGTAAAACAATAAATATTCTAATAGAAATTAGAAGAAAGAAAGACCAACTTTGACTAAGAAAAACAATGTCCTTTTTTAGAAATCTGAAATTATTTTTGTATAAAAGCTACAGTAGTTTTCATTACTGTTTCATATCATCACTGTTGTCTTTAAGCAGTTATTTCTACATTTTCACTAAGCCCAAGAGAATACTATTAAAAATGAGATGTCACATTCACTAGATATAAAACATTTTATTGGTTCACCTAATAATTAGGTATTGGGCAGCTCCACCCCAAACATACCTCCCAGTATTCATTTCAATTATGTGGATATTGGGATAAATGACAAATATCAACATCTATGAATTAAAATAAACTGTACTATTCACACATAAACTTCCAAATGATTCCTGCTGATAAGAGATAATGTTTGTCTATGTTAAAATATGACAGAGCTAGGAAAAAGGATGACTTTGGCTGAAATTATAGATAGGAAGTTGGCCAAGGGGAAGATTCCTTTGACCTCTGGAAAATATGGCTTGAATTTATCAAAGAAATTAAGGCCGAAAGCATTGAAGTCATACCAGGTTTTTTTTCAAGTGAAAGATCAAGAAGGACCCATAAGTCTCTGGTGGCAGAAACCTGTAGTCTTAGCTACTCAGAAGGATGAGATCTGAGGATGAGTCATGATTTGAAGCCAGTCCAGACAGGAAAGTGCATAAGGCTCTTATCTCCAATTAACTACCAATAGGGCAAGAAATGGAGTGGTGCTTCCAGTGGTAGAGCATAGATGCTCAGAAACAGTGGTCAGGCCCTGAATTCAAGCCCTAAGACAAAAGAGAAGGAGGAAGAAGGAGAGGGGAGGGAGGAGGAGGAAGGAGGAGGAGGAGGGAAGAGGAAGAGGAGGAGGAGGAAGAGGAGGAGGAGGAAGAGGAGGAGGAAGAAGAGGAAGAAGAAGGAGGAGGAGGAGGAAGAGAAGGAGAAGGAGAAGGAGGAGAAAGAGAAGGAGGAGAAAGAGAAGAAGAAGAAGAAGAAGAAGAAGAAGAAGAAGAAGAAGAAGAAGAAGAAGAAGAAGAAGAAGAAGAAGAAGAAAGAAAGAAAGAAAGAAAGAAAGAAAGAAAGAAAGAAAGAAAGAAAGAAAAGAAGAAAGAGGATATTCTATGAAAGTTGTTACTGGTCAAACATCAAAAATAGAGCCTGTCTTTAGTGTTGCAAACAAAGATAACTATAGTTAAAAAAGTAAGATACCCACAAGACAGTATATTGGAAACGAACTTTACAACTTGCGGTTTGGGGAGGAGTGTGGGAGGTGAGGGAGAGAAGGGATAGTGGGAAAACAACAAGGGAAGTGGTAACAATGATCGACAAGAAATGTACTCATGGCCTTACTCATGTAATTGTAACCCTTTGTACAGCATCTTTACAACAAGATAAAATTTAACAATAAGGTAATGCTTTAATAACAGTAAGAAAATATTTCAACAACTTGTCTACATAATATTTGTAATATATATGAAAAATTAATTTCATATACTTTGGAATTCAAACTTGTCATAATTTTGTGGTGTGAGCTAAGAAACTCAAAGCTCACACATTTGGTGTGAAATCACATACCAAATACCACATACCTACAAACAACACAAAATAAAAGGCTTTGATTGTCAGAAACCTATAGATAGCTCCATAGGATCATCTGAGTTAAAGATTTAGGTAATTTCTACTAAATTGATCATATCTACAGATCACTAAAGCCTCTCACATTTTGGGTAAAGGGAGATTAAGGAATTCTCCAACCCTTTTTAATTTTTTTTGGGGGGGGGTCCGGTCGTGGGGCCTGAACTCTGGGCTTGGGCGCTGTCCCTCAGCTCTTCAGCTCAAGGCTAGCGCTCTACCACTTGAGCCACAGCGCCACTTCTGGCTTTTTTCTTTTTGCTTATGTGGTGCTGAGGAATCGAACCCAGGGCCTCAGGCATGCAAGGCAAGCGCTCTACTACTGAGCCACCTTCTCAGCCCCCCTTCTTAATTTTTGAGGCCTCATGTGACCTGCTTCCTAATAAAATGAGGACTATTATGTCAGGCCCCACATTCCTTGGAAACCTGTGGTTCCAGGAAGCAAAATATTAAGTTATATTCAGACAATAAGAGGTACAATAAGGGTGAAGTGGGCACATTATATTCTAAAAAGGAATCTTCCAAAATAACATAAGCATTACGTTTTATTATAAATCGTATTTTTTCTCTTGCTCTGTCATATTCTCATTTGATTTCATGATGCAAATTTTATCTTTGTGTTTCCATACCTGAGAGCTTTCTTAATATCTAAATCCACTGAGAAAATACACACTCATTCTATGTGCTCTTAAAAGGTCATTAACATACAGTATACACTACCAGTTCCAATTTTCTCTAAACTGTACTAAAAATAAATGCAAAGCAGTTATTGTAATTACAGAGTAAATATAACAAATTGACATAATTATAATTAAATCCAGGAAAAGTGGCTAGCGCTTTGGAAAACTATAAAACTAATTCAACATCTTTATTGATGGTTAAAAATTTCTCTCTCCTGGAGAAACAATATTAACCCAAACCATAAAAGCAAGAATTCAAAAATTGGTTGCAAAGCTACTTCCTTTAATAGGACAAGAAGAATGCCCAAATTTGAATAGTGTACACTAAATTTTAGCTAGTTCAAAGGAAAATGTACTTTAAATGTATATTTTATGCCCAAATTTATAATGAGTAAAAGAAATAAGATATGTTAAGATATGTACATTAAGAATAAAAATAAATACAAATCCATATATATTTTTTCCTGGTTATGAACTTCCAATTAAAATATTGTTGGATGAAATTTTCTAAGTAATTTCCTCAATTATTAATTACCTTTACCTAAATATATGTATGTAATATAATATATGTATATGTAATATGAAATATAGTCTATGTATCTAATGTATGTAATACATGTCTAATATTGTACTATATATGACATCATGTATAGCTTATGTATATATAAGTGTATGTTTATAATATGTATACAACATATGTGTATGCATGCATGTGCATATGTGTCAGAGACATATGTCTGACATAGACAGACACACAATCATTTTTCCAGAGCTTTTTCTAAATACTTTGTCTTTTAATTAACATACTACTATTATTTTCCTTGAAATATTTTTTCTCTTGTTTGTGCCTTTTTTGTGACTTTTTTGCTTGCTTTTAATTTTTTGAGACTCAGTGATCTGTAATGAACCTTAGAAGATAGTCCATATCTTTACAATTGAATATGAAATTCCCACTAACTTATCAATATAAAAAGATAGTTCCTAGCCACTCATTTCACCAAAATAATATGTTTTAAAAGTAGAAATACTTCATGAATAGCATCTGCAAATTGTCTACCATAAGGGAACTCCAGGATTTAGTAAATGAATGTCAATGATTAAAGGAAATCCTGTAAAAAATACTACAAATTTAAATCTTAAAGAGTTAAGAACTAAAGGAATGAACAGCAAAGGAAAATGGTAAGTGAAAACAAAGTAAATAATGAGAAATATATAAAGAAGCAAAGTGAATTAAATATATATATTTCTAATGGATAACAATGAGAGCTGAATAGAGATAAATGACAAATGTGAGTTTTATTGCACAATTTTTATGCATCATTAAGTATGAAGAATAAGAGGTGAGTAAAAAGTCTAAAGACAAATCTGTGTGCATAAGGAATGATGGATGAGAGATGCACAGGAGACAATTATCACTGCCTTGGCAGGTCTGATTTTGTAGTCTTTGTACTTGATATGATACATAGAAAAGAATTAAATTTGGAAAGTGTTGTAAGGGACATTCTTGGTCATATTGAGATGAAGATATTTCTTGTATTTTCATTCCTTACTCCATCATCAGAGAAATTTTAGTTATCATATAAAAATGTATGATAAAGTATCATAAAACTATTTCTCTCTATGTTCTTGAAGTTCTCCATAGTAACAAAGCAACCACCACTTTTGAATGAAGTAAATTTCTGAGTCTTGGTATCAGGGAATTCTCATTTATCTAAGCTTTTTCACTGCAGATTTCTTACTCTTTAGTGTTTCCCTAGAGTTATCTCTCAGATGGTTCCGTTTATTAAGATTTTTAATAGATTCATTGTATTCATAATTAAAACCAATACATGATATATGATGGCTCAGAAAATACAGTCATCTCTAACTATTCACTGCTAGTCAGAAATAGCTTTATTTATACATAGTTATTTATACATAGAAGCTGAAATAAAAGGAACCTCTATTGATTTTAAAATGTTTTCTATTCACAAAAAAGGGGAAATTCGTCTGTGCTGTATTCTTGATTTGTCATATTTGCCTATAGACATTCCATTTTAGGTATGGACATACAGGTCATAATTATGTTTTAAAGATTAGTTTTTAATTTGTTATCATAGCTAGTACCACTACAGTTATCTATGACCAAAACAAGATGAGATGCACAGAGTTGCCTGATGACATTATTTTAATATGCATTATGTCTATTGCTATAAGTGCCACCTTTACTATTTTATGTGTGTACTTCAAAGTTAACAAGGAAAATGTAGCATGCAAACACTTTCTACCCCATGATATTGGAAAATGTCTTAAATATTCAAGTTGCAAAGAAAAACATATATGCAAATAAAAATATAGATAGATGAAAGCAATTTGTTAAAAATCTTTATTTCATTATTGGAAGACATGAAAAATCCAGACACAAAATTGCATAATACAACAATGTTTTATTTTAGCATTGGGTTTAGTGGATTTAATGGACAATAACACTACTGATATAAGTAAATATTCTAGTCACTTCTAAAGAACTGAAAGGAAAAAGAAATAAGAAAAAGGAGGAAGTAAAAATGCTGGATAAGAAATGTACTCATTACCTTGCTCATGTAACTGTAACCCCTCTGTATGGTATTTTCACAATAAAAAAACTTAATTAAAAAAAAAGAAAAGTAAGAATCATGAATCAAGATAGGAAAGGGGAGAATGAAGAAAAGAAAACACAAAAGTATTCAATCTGATGAATACCTTAGCAATTCAGTCAACACTTTAATCATATCTTGTAATAAATAATCATAAGAAATGTGAATTCTTACATTTCAGAAAATAAATTGAAGTTATTAGTGCTAAACATTTAATATTTTCCTAGGCATTATAAGCTATAGAAAAAGCCCCAACATTCAGAACTTTTCTTAAAAGACAGATACACTTTTTTTATTGTGAAAATACCGTATAGAGGGATTACAATTACATGGGCAAGGTAACGAGTGCATTTCTTATCATGCATTGTTGCCTCCTCCTTTATTTCTTATAAGATATTTCTTTGTTGCTTTGTATGTCCCTCCCCCATGGTATGAGCCCTGTTTTCACTGTATTTGATGTTGGTATAATTTGTGGAGGGAAAGGGAAAAAATTGTTTAAATAGGGATACAGCTTGACCCATTGCAACAATGAGATGTACAAGCTGTTTTGTTGAAAATGAACTTTACAACAGATATTCTTTTGTCTTATATCCCATGATAAATTATGGAATTTCATGATGAGCAAGAGTTTAGAATAAAACATCAGCATATGCAACAGAATTTGTTCCAACTTTGAGGTTCACCTGCTTGTACAAGCAATTAGAGAATTAGTGAGAGCAACTGAAGTATTTCATATATTTTTATTGTAAACATACTGTACAGGGGGGTTACAGTTAACGAGTAAGGCAATGAGTACATTTCCTGTTAAGCATTGTTACTCCCTCCTTTGTTTTCCCCTACAATCCCTTCCTTCCGCACCTCCCCAATTCCGGCCCCTCCTTCCCCCCCGAAGTTGTAAAGTTCCTTTTCAACATAGTGTCTTGTATATCTCATTGCTACAATGGGTCAATCTATACCCTTGTTTCCCCTCCCCCAAATGGAAAAATGTATATATACAAGATGCAGGGCACTAGAATCAAATACAGTGAAAACAGGGGTTATACCATGGGGGAAGAACATATAAAAGAAACAAAAATTTCACATAGTACATTATAAGTACATTAAAAACAACAGCAACAAAGATAAAAACTGCTTTTGTTGCTACATTGGGATTCATTTTGCTTAGCATCATCTTATATGTAAAGCAATATGAAGGTTCCTCAAAAGACTCACATAGAACTCCCCTATGACCCAGCAATCCCACTATTGGGAATTTACCCAAACAATCACAAGCCATACTAAAGCTACCAGCACAACTATGTTTATCGCAGCATTATTCACCATAGCTAAAATATGGAACCAACCCAGATGCCCCTCAGTAGATGAATGGATCAAGAAAATGTGGTATATATACACAATGCAATTCTATGCCTCCATCAGAAAGAAGGACACTGACCCATTTGTTAAGAAATGGAAATTATATTAAGTGAAGTAATCCAGGCCCAAAGGAACATAGGTCCCATGGTTTTCCATATTTGCAATAACTAGTATACATCTAGTACAAGTAGAGAAGCTGGAAAGCTATGTGCATATGATCATATAAGTTTATGCTAAGCAACTGAAGTATTTGAGAAACATCTGGGTCCAGGTACATAAGTGACTCACACCTGTAAACCTATTTACTTACAATGCTGAAATGTGAGGATTGCAGTTTGAAGCTAGTCTAAAAAAGAAAGTCTTTGTGATCTTTATTTCAAATTAACCACTAAGAAGTCAGAAGTAGAGTTATGGATCAAGTGGAAGAGAACTACCTTTGAACAAAATCACCAAAGAAAAAGCACCTACATCCTGAGTTTTAGTCCCAGTGCATGCACACGCTTGCATGTGCTTACACACACACACACACACACACAAGAAATTCATAGGGAAAATTAGCATAATTATTTATTTACTTACCATGTACTCTATTCAAATTGAAAACAAATTGAGACAAACTAGGATCTTGGTTTATTAGACTCATCCTTTTAATTTTTCTTTGTCATATATGTTTCAGAATGTGAAAATAAAGGTGAGAGAAATTACCAGAGTAGGACAAGAGCACAAAAGGAACAGTAGAAACTAGTCATCATTTTCAATGAAAACCCTTGTATGAACTAAACATTATAAAGTGTCAGGAGTTTATATTCTCTCTTGTAAGATATATGAAGAATCAAAAATGAACTACAATCATGCTAAAACACCAGAAATAGGAAAATACTGCAGCTAATGTAAATATAATGTACTCAAGTATGCAAAAATTTAGTTTCAACTAACTGTTCATTTGTATGTTTATTACTTTTTTTTATTAACTCTCAAATGCGGTTAGCCATTGTGTGTTGATACTATTAAACCACTTTAAAGGAAAAAGGAAAGTATTTTCTTCTTGGAGCTTCCTGTGACTATCAATCACCTATAATAAAAATGCAGACTTGGCCCTTTCCCAAATATTTCATGCTCACAATTGTGTTTAAAGAGTCAGTCCTGACACAGTGACTTGTGGCTACAGGAATAAGAAAATGAAAGATTAGATGAGTTTATCTGCAAGCTAGAGTCATTCTTTTAATTTCTGTGATTTCCCTTTTCCTAGAAAAGAGACAATTGTATAATTCTTTTTAAAACTGCTGAAACATGTTTATTGGTACAGAAACATGAAAAATAATTAATTCTTATGACCTAAATATGTTTTAGCAAGATTCCTTAACATGTTAAGCTGTTATTAAATATTGGTGAAATGATTCAACTTTTGAAAACTCAACAGTATCTCACTTTGATTTCTCCTGTCTTTTAAGGCCATACATCAATTTTGGGTGAGATCTAAGTGTATTTAAGGAAATATAGCCATAGACTCTGTGTTTGGTTTTGGCTTGTATTTTACCGTTTTGAAATGTGAAATTAATTGAAAATATTACAAGATATTTTTTACAGTGTACCATTTAGAAGTAAGGATCACATTTGTCAATGACAAATGAATTATTTAAGGATAAGAAATCATTACAAGTAAAGACAAAAGAGATGATGAAAGGTAGATAGCATAAAAACAAATTAATCCTAGAATTTTAGAATGTTAATGACAAAACATAGCTGCTCACAATTTCAATTAATTTTACTGGCATTGTCAATAACAAATTACAAGGAAGAGATAACGTACAGGACAAAATGTAAAATAACTTTCATGTATTATGGGACTTTTTATTGGATAAAGTTAAAATATATTAATACTGGTGAAGGAGTATTTCCATCTCAATAAACTTACCTAATATGTGCTTTTCAGCATAGAAAGGTCTTGCGTATCTCCCTTGGCTGGTCCAGACAATTATCTTCCTACTCATGCTTCCCAGGTCGCTATCATGACAGGCACAAACTACCACATCACCTCTTGTTTGTAGAGGATGCTCAAATACAGTAGCTTCTTACTTTCTTTAGAAGGAACATACTACTGTGATGCATGCTACCAACTTACCATGCATTTCACGGGAGTAGAAATCTTCTAAATTTTTATTGGACTTATTTGTTAACCTCTGAAACATAAAATGTTATCTGTAATCTAGAGTTGTTGCTACTCTTTACTCAGTGCTTGCAATAGCATAATTCATTCCATTGAATGAATTATAACGGTATCTTGTGGAAGGTAAAGGTGACATGATCCCTATAACGCATGTTATAACAGGGATATAGAGTTGATACAATTCTGAGGTAGAACAATGAATGTACATTGCTGAGCTTGCTAGCTGGAGGCAAACTGTTTCTATTGATTTTTGCTAGCAATTATGAAGAAAAAAAGAATTTCTCAGGTCAATACAGCTAGCTGCTATCAGGGACAGAGAAAAGTATTCATTGAACAATGAAACTTCCTCAGGTACAGCAGTTGGAGCCATAGTTATCACCTATTAAGTTTCAATAGCTATTACTTCCTGAGATATATTTTCTGTATAGGACAAATACGTAAGATGAAGGCTAACATGTTGTTATCAACTATGGATTCTTCATTACCTTGAATTTAGTTGTGCCCATTTATTTCACTTGTAGGAATATCATGATTAACCACTGTCATTGGTCTTCATGATTCAGATAATTATTATTGTTGCTGAGAATCCAATGTGACAACCCTTAATCACCTGGCCTTTGACAATTAATTATTAGCACCTGGCCCTTACCATCTCTAAATTCCCCTACTCTCACTACTTTTTTAATATATTTTTTATTGTAAAGATACTGTACAGAGGGTTTACAGTTATGTGAGTAAGGTAATGAGTACATTTCCTATTGAGTATTGTCATCCCCTCCTTTGTTTCCCCTTACCATCTTTTCCCTTCCCACCTTTCCAACTCCTCCTTCCCCTCCCTACAACTTGTATATACATTTTTCTAATTTGGGAAGAGAAGGGAAATAACAAAATGATGAAATAAGGATACAGGTTGACCCATTGTAACAATGAGATGTACAAGACAATATTCTCATTACTTTTAACCTTTCCATTTCAGTGCCACATTTTCCCTTCTGATTTCTAACCAACAGAGAAGAGTAGCAACTGAACTGTTAAAAAGTGTCTGAAATTCCCTGATATGTTTATTTCTCATAATCTTGGGAAAGGATCCATTTCTCTGGGTCTTCCCAGTATTTGTGAGTAAGTCTTAGCTAATAAAGCAACCAATATTGCAATAGCACCACACAATTGGTTAAACCCCTATAAAGTATAGCAAGGCAGTTCTAGAATTTTGGCCTCATTTAATGTACAGAAATCTGTGCTTCCATAGTTCATGTAACAAAACAAAACAATGATTAGAAAAATTCTATCTTCATAGAACTATAAAATTTACTATAGAATCAGCACTTGCTAGGCTTTTATTAGTGAATTTGGGCTATTTAACTTTTATGTTCCTTCCACCATTTTCCTACTTTCTCATTATTTATTAATGCAATTCTGTTTTATAAAGTAAAAAGTTTATAGTTTACCACCTCATGAGTTATAATGTACCACACTGTTTCTTGGAACTTCTAGCAACGAAGTATACTTATTAATCTACAAGCAAAGGTAATGGAGAAAGATTGGTCCTGAAGATAATTACTGTATTTTTGCAGAAAAATACCTTAAAGTGGCCATTATGTGTTGTTCAATCAGAATTAATGTCCTCAGACATAAATGAAAGGGCCATTTCTTCTTGAAAAGATTATTCAGCAGAGTTTAGAGATTCAGTTGTCCCAACTTCATCATCAGTACCCTCATCAGGACATTCCCATATGTCTTCATTCCTATTTTTATTATCCCAATATTTCCTCATCAATTCTCACTTTAAGTATAGATATCCTGAAAGTTTAGTAATTTAATTTAAGTTGTAATTCTGCTACAAGCAAGCTGAGATATCCATTTGTTTTGTTAGTAATTCCCACTCTATGGCTTTAGGAGAAAATAATTTGGTTCATGCCTGTTAATCCTAGCTACTCAGGAAGCTGAGATTTGAGGATCACTGTTCAAAGCCAGCCTATGCAGGAAAGTCCATGAGACTCTTATCTCCAATAAACCACTAGAAAACCGGAAGTGGTGATGTGGTCCAAGCAGTAGAGTGATCACCTTGAGCTGAAGAGCCCAGGGATAGCGCCCAGGTCCAGAGTTCAAGTCCCATGACGGGCCAAAAAGAAAAAATAATAATAATTTGTTCAGATAAATCATAGATTTTTTTTTCAGAATAGTTATACATTGCTTAAACTGGACATTAGATTTTATGTGTTATTGTCTTTCATTGTTTTGTCCAGTATAATAAAAGCAACCAGCCAATTTGTTCATAATTGTATAGGAAAAAGTACTCTCAGATACCAAATGCATAAACATCAATAATGTGTCCTGTAAGTTGTTGGAATAACCAACAGTGATATTTTTACCATACCAAGCCATGGAGCAGTAATATTTTCTTTGCTACTGGACATAGTTATTAGTCTTTTCAAACCCACTTAGATTTGAGAACCCTGGAAATCAAAGAAACAATTCAGAAAATGCATCCTTAATAGTCTCTCTCAGGGAAAAAAATCTGTGATAGTGCTCTGATGTCACCCAGAGAAGCAGAAATACACAGAAATACAGAAATATTATTCAATTAAAGGAATTGTTGGGCTATCAAGTCTGAAAATTTAGCATGGTTGAAGGCCAGAAATTCCTTAAAAGTTATTGGTATAGACTGGTGACTCAAATTGTAGGATGTGCCCACGGACAGGAGGCATTTCTGACGGTTTTGTTAATGTAGAAATCCTAAGGCAAAATTGCTTCTTCATTGGGAAACCTCCATCTTGTTGGTAAACCCTGCATGTAAGTGGTTGAAGTTCATTCATGTTTTGAAGGGTAACCTACTTTATTTCAATGTTGTTTTTTGTTGTTGTTGCTTTTTTCTTTGGGGTTACTTACCACTAAGGAAATCTATTCACACTAACAATTGGATTCCATTTGATCAAACAGCTAGCTTATCACCAGATTCTAGAGCCAAGTGTCATATACCATGATGAAACTCCTTTGAATAATAAAGATATACTGACAAAATGAATATAAACCAGATCAGGCAGAACCAAATGTCTCTACTGGCAAAAAGGTCTTAACAAAATTTCTGGATCTAATTTCTTCTTGAGTTACAATTGGTGTTTCCGTTACACGTCACTGGAATCTACCATGTATCACTCGTAGTTTTCAAAATCTTTCCCAGTCAGATTTCCCACTGACTCCTCAATCAAACCTAAGAAAAGGTGATCTTACAAATATGGAAACACAATTTGCATTCTCAATGAATCATTATTAAAATTCAACTTTGGATTTCTTTTTTCCCAAGAAATCTTAGCATGTTGGTATATGAGACAACAATTTTTTTTCTGAATAGTTTTTTCATGTACAATATGCTGCAAATTTAAGATGTTAAACCTACCGATTTCTTTCCGTAAGTTTTCAGCACACTTAGATATATCAAAAAGTTCCATATATGGTTGTTTCAAATAAAATATGCTAAGCTAACAAAGATAGTCACCAAGATACCTACCTACCTTATAAAGTTCTGGAGTACAAGTGATAATTTGAGTAACTCTTTGGTTAAGTCATTCTATATCTTACCAATGTTTTCCTTAGAGTTGGAAAGAAATTAACTCAAATCAGATTTAAAAACCAACTTCAGAATGCCTAGAACCAGTGCAAACATGCTTACACAGCTTGGATACACACACATACATAATTTATAATGAATATCATGATAGATTGCATATGTTTAGTTGTATTTTTACAGACAGCTGATATATATGAAGCTATTTTTAAGAGTCTATACAGCTGTCACCTTCCTTATGCTGGAGGTGAAGTTCCCTGGAAGGGCAACCAAGAAGACAAGAAAAGAAGCCTCTGGGCCTCATGAGCATAAGAGGAAATATTGTGTTGCCTCCCATGGTAAAGACAAGGCTATCCTGAAGAAACAGTCTCTTGTCACAAAAATAAAATACATACACACTGGACCAGGAGTCAGAGAACCTAAGAAATAGACAAAAGAAGGTAATAGAGTTACTCGGCCAACTTCAACTTCCTCCCAAGTAGAAGAGCTAGTCTAGTAATAAAAATCCACACTGAGACAAAGTAGCTGCTGATTTATACATTTAGAGAAATGAATTCTGTGACATACTTTTAACACAACCATACTAACACATTATAGAAATTTTGCCTTTCCTGCAACACTGGGTAGTATGCTATCAATAAATGGTTCAGTTTTGTAAAACTTTGCTACTTGTGTTTGCGAATTTTCCCATAAAGCAACATGATTATGGCATTATTTTCATGAGAATATGCTTGTGGGGATGTGTACCTGTGTTTCATCAAGTTTTCCTTTCTTTGACAATCATTTTTTATTGTTAATTAGTTGCACGAAGGGGTTTTAATGAAGTAGGTTGTGAGTACAATGTTTTTGGAAGAGTGTATAGTCTTCTTTTTTTTTTTAGTATGATTTTCAACACAGCTGGTTATTTACTTTTTGTGTGTGGAGCCGGGGGGCGAGGGGGCATGGGGCTTGAACTCTGGGACTCTACCATTTGAGCCACAGCTTCACTTCCAGTTTTCTGGTGGTTAATTGGAGATAAGAGTCTCAGGAAATTCCTGCTTGGGCTGACTTTAAAAGATGATCCTCAGATCTCAGCCTCTTGAGTAACTAGGTTTACAGGCAAGAGCCACTGGTGCCCAGTGGTTATTGACTACTATAATTTAAGATTTGGTATATTCACTAAATATTTAGTAAATATTCCATAAATTCAAACTGTAATAAACATAAACTGAAATGGAGAGTTATCCATCTTTGTATAAGTTTCAAAATTCTGTGTTTAACCACATTAAGTAGTCACTAACCCTGTTGATGTCACAATCACTTACGCTGAACTATATAAGTGTCTTGATATTTAATGAATTTACCTTACTATATTTTATTGATTCTTTTTGTGCTAATCACATTTATCATTTCTTCCATATTATTTTTTAAATCTAACTTCTAAGGTCCATATAGATATCTTTTCTTTATAAATACTATCATACATTATCCACCCAATTTTCTTTAAGTGCCACCTTTCAGTACATCATCCTATTGTTAGTCTGTTGGCATGGACGTAATTTTAGTCTTCCATGATTAATGCCTTAGTGCTGTCACAGAATTTTGCTTATCTGCATATGTACTTTTAAATCTGTTAGGCTTTATTTTTTCATTATTTCTGAGATACATCAGGTACTTATCATTTATGTTCTTTCCATTTCTATTTGTTGCTATAATCCAAATAACCTTTTGGTCTTAGGAACCTGGTATTATATAATATAATAATAATGTACATTGTCTCCTTCTGTCTATAGAACTCTCACTTTCCTAGAAAAGCCTTATCCTACATTTTAAAAAGTGTTCATGATGAATTCTTTCGATTCATCACTTTGCTTATTCTAGTATCTGTCTCCTTATCATGAAAACTATCTTTCTTTCTTTTTTTCCTTCCCTTCCCTTTCCTTCCTTCCTTTGTTCTTTCTTGACTTCCCTCTCTCTCTCTCTCTCTGTCTCTCTCATTCTCTTTCTCACTCTCTTACTTTTATGCTTATTGCTTGCTTTTTCTGTTTCTTGCTTTTTCTTCATTTCTTCAGGATAAAAAATGAATAAATAATACATACATTTTCTCAGTTTTTAGTTTTTTGTTGTTTAGGAAATCTTAATCCTGAATTCTATATTGCTATCTTTGCTGAAAAAATACATGTTTTATATTTTGTTTATTTATTTTTATTGAAAAGGTGGTGAACAGGGGTTACAGTTACATATGTAAGGCTATAAGTACTTTGTTTTTAATCATTGTTACCCCATTCTTCATTATCGACCACTTACCTCCCTATCAACCTACTAAGTTGTAATGTTCATATCCAACATAGTGTCAAGTGAGTGGTTCATCCACTGTCATGCTGTTTCTGAGATTCCCTTATTGCATTGTCTATTATGAAAAACACGAGGTTAAAAAAAACTAAGAGAAATGAAGAAAGAAAAAGAAATAAAACAATAGAGAAAAAGAGTAAACCATGTACAGAGTCTAATAAGAACCTCTTGTTTCCATAAGTTAGGGTTCATGTTGATATGCTTCATTATATATAGTCCTACGCACTAAGCCCTTGAGTTATTGAGAATGTCTCATTCTTACAAATGAGGAAGATCATACAACCTACTTTTCTTTGTATCTGGCTTACTTCACTTAATATAATTTTTCAAAGTCTTTCCATTTCCTTTTGAATGGAACAATGTTATTCTTTCCGATGGAAGCATAGAATTCCATTGTGTATATGTATCACATTTTCTTGATCTATTTATCTACTGAGGAGCATTTGTGTTGGTTCCATATCTTGGCTTTGGTAATGTACTGGTAACTTTATTGTGGCCTTGTTTTTGGTCATTTTGGTAAATTCCCAGAAGTGAGATTGCTGAATTATAGGGAAGCTCTATGAAAATACATGTTATAGATTTATCATTTATCTATCTATGATAACAGTATTCAACGAAGATAGTTCACATACATATATATTATCTTACTGTATCTATATTGTTTATTTTAATAAAGTAGTGACCTACTGACTTTATGAGGAATCATAATAGAATTGTACAATTAATATATTCTACAACTAAGGTACACTTATATATATATGTTTATGTATATAAGAGGCACTATATATAAATATATTTAGTGTCCTAGAAAAATGGTTTAAACAAAAATATTTTGTTGTTTCTAAATTTAACTTTAATATATGCTTTATTTTACTTATTATTATTTATTTTTATTCTTTTTTTCTTATTGTCCTTCAAATTTGCTCCAAACACATGAAGAAGCAAAGCAATCAGGCTTATTAATATTTTGAGACTAGAATTCCCACAACAGTGGTTTCTATTCTATCCTCTCTTACATTAAAATTTTCAAAAGTGAGAAAAAAGATAGATAGGTTTACTTCAGGTCACTGATGTTAATAAAAATCCAAACAAAGAGTAACAATACACATTTCCAGTAGTCAATAATCATATTTAATTTAATTAGAAAAAAATAATTACGTATTAGCATGATGCCTTTCTGCTCTGTCAACCATTTTCATTTGACTAACAAATCCCCTTCCTTTAACTTCTGAGAAAAGAGCAAGATGGAAAAATGATTGTGAAACTTTTTCTAGTTTTTTTTGTTACTCTATCTATTTTGGTTTGATATCCCCTTATTTTCTTTCATAAAAATAGTGTAATTGTTCTTGGCTGCCTTGTACTTGATCTTTATTTTTCTCACATCACTATCTTGTTCCTATCTAAACTGTGAATTTATCATTAATTATTCTTCATGTTCCCATCTAGGAAATATATGCCCATTTTTTCATAAAGTTAGTATGAAAAATTTACATACATGACCAGAAATATTTCAGAAATGACTTTTTAAATTATGTTTCCTTGGACATTGCCAGATTCCACTGAAACCAGTGCCTGGACACTGTCAGCTCTTCAGCTCAAGGCTAGTGCTCTACCATTTGAGCCACAGTGCCTCTTCCAGCTTTCTGGTGGTTTATTGGAGATAAGGGTCTCGTGGACTTTTCTTCCCAGGCTGGCTTTGAACTGCGATCCTCATATCTCAGCCTTCTGAGTAGCTAGGATTATAGGCATGTGCCACCAGAGCCTGATAAAACTCAAGTTTTCATTATGTATTTTTTCATACTATCTTTTTGCTAAGAACTATCATTCACAACATTATGAAAGACATCAAAATTGTTCTGTCTTTATCCTCATTTGTTTCAATTACAATGGCATCTACCTTCTCTATCTTAGATATCTCTGTCAGTACTCCAAGCCATCTTGCTCCATAAACACACAGAATAAAAACATGAAAGTTGTCCTTGAAAATGCTTGTTTCCTTAGAGACCAAGCTCTTACTTGGTTAAAAAACTAGAATACAGCCAAGAATCTTGACAATGTGTGATGTGCTTGTATTTAGAAGGATCGGAAATCACCACTTTGAAGAAGACAAAGGTGTTGATACGAGCTCAAGATCATTATGTATTTCTTCCTCAAACACCATCCCAAATGTTCACAATCAATTTGTTGCTTGAAAGTATAAAAGTGGATGCATATATATATGTATGTGTATATATATATATAATTGAATAGTTTATTTAATGCTCTCAAATTACTTTAATTATTGTGGCTGCTCTTTTTGGCATTCCAGTCAACATTGAAAATATCTATGTACAAAGATAAAACAAAGTTGACAGATTAGATTACACCAAGGGAAGGAGATTAGAAAGGTGTTAGTAAGTTATTCATATATCTTTTATGTTTCAAAACTATATATGTTATGAATATACAAATATACATATGTGTATATATGTATATTCAATAATATTAAATTTGACAAAATAATAATTTTTATAAGAATTAGAAATACATATTTCCAAGAAAATAATTTTATATTTTAGGTTAACATAAATTACCCATGAACATATTTTTCAAGATGATTCATGTATTAAAAGTTACATTATAGAGAGAAATTACTATATCCATGATCTTAGACTGAGATTAGAAAACAAAGAAACAACTGTTTCTCAAATGCAAACACTGTTGGTTTTCTTGATATAGTCTGCAGTATTACCATGAAGAGAAAATGAAATGGTGATATAATATTATGGATAATTTTACTATTTATTCATTAAAAACAAAATATAACTTCAATTGCATACTTTAGATATAAATGACATCATTTAACTTTAGATACTTAAATAGACCAAATTCCATCTCATGCATATTACAGATATATTACTTTATTCATACACGTACCTTTCACATTATATTACTGGATGATATGTTTTTTGTGGACAAATGTATATAATCATTAACAGTTTTAGTTTTCCTTAGTAGATGACATACACTATCATTTTGTGATATGTAATTCAATTGCTTGCACATTAAGAGGTTTAGCATAAAGCTTAAACTGTAAATTTCAATCCTGTACTCTGTCAGTAACTAACAAATGCTGAATTATTTCCTTCTTTAGACATACACCATTGGAATCCATTTAAACTGCTTAATGATGTATTAATAAACCATGATTTTCCAGCAGCGTTTCTCAACTCCTTTTACTGATTCCAGCTTTGCTGCTGCCAATCAAATTAAAATGCTATGTTTTCTAAGTTAATAAAGGTTAATTGGACATATAAAGGAAATTGAACATCAGAGATATCTATACTCACATTATTCTGCTCTAAAACTTACTTACTGAAATTCATTTTCTCATGCAGCAAAAACATCTTTATTCCTCATTTTTGAACACAAAAGGGTTATTTCAGACATTGACATTATTTGTAATTTCTGAAAACTGAGGCATCCTAATTCTTGTTTTCATTCTATAACTTAAAATTTCTAACTGATTATTCTTTATAGGAACAATTTTATGTACAAGTATTTGAAGATTATTTCAATCATTCTCCTCAGTTTTATAGAATTTTTTCTTCATTAATACATAAAATATTTATTATTGATATGAGTTCCTCCAAATAGCCTGCTTACTTTCTGATGTGTTAAAAAATTAAAATACAGTCTGTTTTGATAGTATCTATTATCTAGCATTGTGTTTGAATGTTAATCTGTGATTGAACTGATGGAATGGAATTGTACAGGAAAATGATTGAGCTGGTATTGATTCTTAGCATCCACATAAATTTTGGAAATTTTATTTGACTATGATGAAATATATATAATATATATTGAGCATTGTTCAGGGAGCAATTGGGAATTCAATGCCTAAAGGAACTATTCAAGAAGGAATAAACGTAAATGTAGGACAAAGTATTGATATATATTGAAAGCATGGATGACAGAATTTAAAAGGGTTAGATTTCAAAATATATAAAGTTCAAAAGTGTGTGAACTCTTTGGAAACCAGAAATAATAAGTAAAAATCCACATAATACAGTAAAAAGATAAGTGAAACAATTGCTTGTCCAAAGGTTCTTGGCTTTCAGTGGATGGAGAATGATTTGTTAAATGCGTGTGAAGATAGTAGTGAAGCAAGTAGGATTTCTGCAGTCTACTCAGTCTCTCAAATAATGCCCAACGGAGGAATTCTCAGTGAAGAATATGAAAAAAATACCAGAAAAAATGAATTTGGGAATTCACACATTTTCTTTAAATGTTACTAGCAGAATTGTAGTTACCCTTTGTTTATATACCCTCTCTTCAAAATCCCAGAATCTTAAATTCAAAGTGGATAGATGCAAATTATGCTGCCCTGTGGTAATAATTGAACACTTGAGAGATGCACGCATGTGTTGTATGAGGGAAAGGAAAATTTCAATGATTTCGTGATTTTCCACAAACTTCCAAAGAATGTGTCATCACCATTTGACAAATCACATACACACTATGAAATAAAATGAAAGACCAAAATAAAAGTAAAATAAGCATTGGAAAAAAATCCCTGTCGAATAGGCCCTAAACAAATATCTTAAAATATCAGAGGTAGCATATGGAAATCATATTCTAAAAGTAATACAGGAAAATATTAAAACAACGGCAAACATGAGATTATTAATCCTAAATGAGCCAGATTTAACATAAAAACAAGGTCAAAATTCTAAAAATTAAAATCTTCTCAATATTGTAACTTCAAACTACATTAAGAACAAAAAAATGGGACTAAACTTTATGAAGCAATAATAATGATGGAACTTATATGTCTAATAATAAAAAGTAATTTTAGAAATGAATCATGCATGTTAACATAACCATCAGAAAAGCTGAATAATTTAGGTATTCTTGCTATTCTTATTTAAGTGATAATACATTAACCAGAGAAATTTTTACAATGTACCTCAGTCCCACAGATAGTTAATTTCATAGCCAATATCGAAACAGATGATCAGTTCTATAATCTACAGCTTGCAACTATATTGCTTGCCTCTAATAAATCTAATAGAGTATATCTAATATAATTCAACAAGGGATAATATTGGTTTACTGTGAACAAACTATAATGCTTAACTCAATCATCAGATAAATACATATTGAAGTATGAGATAGATTATTATTTCTATGTAGGAAAACAAACAATACAAGAAGTTTGATGATAAATGTTTATTAACTATGATGAAATGTAACCTCTCATGTGTTCACTACAGGTATATAAATATATAAAACTAGTACAAAAAATGTCCAATTTTATCTTTTAAGTTTGATATATGTTTAAATATGCATGTGCATATGTATATATAATGTATATGTATATTAATGGCTTTAAGCACACTTAAATTTTTCAAATTTAAATGAAACTAAATCAGCATGATAATAAGGAGCTTTGTCAAATTCCTTCTGACTCTATTTTGGAACATATTAATGCATGACTACTTACACACATTTTACATCTCTAATACTTGGGACCTGCACATTGTAAATATTTTAGTTAATGTGAATGAGAGATTATGTGCAGAATTACTGAAGGATATATACCAATAAAGATGACATTTTCTGATCATAAGATAGTGAAATTAGGATTGATGTAGTTAAATTAAAGTGAGTAGTTCACCTATCATCATATAATGCATACTGTATATGTAAGTTTGTCTAGAAATTCAGGAATGGAAAACATTTTAAAACACAATTCATGAAAATTTAGCATTAGGTTTACAAGCACTTAGACTATTAATTTCTGAAAATGCTATTTATGTTAAATCTAGATTTCCACGTTAAATAAAACATTTGAAGTGACTTCTATGTTATTAGTAAAAAAAACAGTTTTGCCCAAAATTAAAGTGTGAGCACAAGATAGCCAAGTTATACTTGAACAATAAAAAAAAATAAAGGTTTAATTCCATTTTCTGTTCGTTGACAAATTTGTGCCCTTTTTGCCAATAAATTTGTACAATATTTTGTAATACTATTGCTCATACTGGTTAAATATTAGAAATAATCATAATCAATTTGGACCCATCTTTGAAATGAAAATTAAGTATGATTCTATTTTTTAAACATTTCAAAGTGAAGCTTTGGATGTTGTTTTGAGGATGTTGGAAGGAAAACACAGAAATGATGGTGAGCAATTTGGGAGATTGTCTACTGTAGGTAGAGAGAGGAAATACAATCTAGGATGTAATGCTTTTTCTATAACATCAGCTTAGTTTGTAAGTGAAAAATGTAGATGTTTTAACAAGTTAAAACACATATTCCTTAGTACATATATATATATATATTTATTTAAGATAACTTTCCTAAGAAAGAAAAAGTATGTTAAAGAAATTTTATTCTGAAATCTGTATCATCAGTATCATAAATGCTTAAAAATTTGAGAAATTATTTAATATCTTGAAATATTTCTCTTACTTACAAATTAAATGAAATACACTAGATCTCCTTAGATATTTAGTTTTAATTTGCTAATTATTGTTATATAAGTACCAAACATTTTCTATGTGAAAAGCAATATGCAAGTTCATTGGACATAAAGAGCTGAGCTAAGGCCTCTGTCATGGTACAGCGGCCATACCACCACAGTAGTTGATGATACTTCGCTGTTTGTTTTGTCCATTGTGGAGCTTGAACTCTAGACCAGGGCACTGTCCCTCAGCTCTTCAGCTCAAGGATAGCGCTCTACCACTTGAGCCACAGCACACAATACCAGCTTTTTCTGTTTCTGTTTTGCTGAAGAACCAAATCCAGGGACTCACGCATGCAAGGCAAGCACTTTACCACTAAGCCACCTTCCCAGCTTCTAATTTTCTTCTCAGATAGCAGTCAGAGCAATTCATTTCACTCATCAAGACAAATGAAAGCATTTAGCAGGCATTATAAACTGGACCCTTACACTGGAAGACATAAACAGAAATTTAAGTAGACAAAAAGAAATGACATATATGTAGAGAAATGAAAGTTAAGGGAACTTCAGGTTTGACACTATGGATCTGGAATAAGACAACCAGGCAGTGGAAGAATAACCTAATTGCATCCTCATGCTGCAAAGCAAGAACTTGATAAAGCTTTGTTCTCATGAACATTCAATTGCATTTCATATAGACAAAAATTTCTAAAACTTTAATAGGAAACACAGCACCCTAGAAGTCAGTAGTTTTTAATGTTGCAAGGAAATGAAATCCAAGTCAAATATTACACTCCATCTGGATTGTATTAAACGTATTATGTGTGTGTGTGTTTGTGTGTTTGTGTGTGCCAGTCCCTGGCCTGGGAACCTGGATATTATACCTCAGCATTTTTGCTCAAGACTAGCTCTTCACTGCTTAAGCCACAGCTCAATTTCTGGCTTTGGGGGTGTTTAATAGTAGGCAAGAGTCTCATGGGCTTCTCTGCCCAGGATGGCTTTGGACTGTGGTTGTCTGAGCTGGGCCTCCTAAGTTGCTGGGATTACAGGCATGAGCCATAGGTGCCTGGCTAGAATTTCTTATTCCTGTATTGAATGTTTTAAGGAGAAGGTTAAAAGTCATTCTGACATGACAAATTTTGTTTTTCTAAAAATTATCTGCTATGAAGTATGTACCAGTTTCTAAAACTAATCTCCTAAACTTGATATCAAGTTTATTATATGTGTATGTATAAGAATTCTCTGCAATGCAAATCAAAACAACATTGAGATTTCACCTCACCCCAGTTAGAATGGTTATAATCAAGAACTCTAATAACAACAGATGCTGGAGGGGATGTGGACAGAAGGGAACCCTACTGCATTGTTGGTGGGAATGTGAACTTGTTCAACCACTTTGGAAAGCAGTATGGAGGTTCCTCAAGTCTCCACTTAGAGCTCCCCTATGACCCAGCAATCCCACTTTTGGGCATTTACCCAAATGTTCACAAACAGTGCCATACTAAAGCTACCAGCACAATTATGTTTATCGCATTATTCACCATAGCTAAGATATGGAACCAATCCAGATGTCCCTCAATAGATGAGTGGATCAAGAAAATATGATATATATATATATATATATATATATATATATTATGCTTTCATCAGAAAAAATGATATTGCCCAATTTGTTAGGAAATGGAAAGACTTGGAAAAAATCATATTAAGTGAAGTAACCCAGTCCCAATGAAATTTAGGTCCCATGGTTTCCCTTATTTGCAATAATTAATATATATATGTATATATAATATATATATATAGGATAAAAAGCCATGCACATTTGACCATATAAAATGATGCCAAGTGAAATGAACCCCAAGATATGGACAAAAGAGGTTTCTCTTTATTGCTATTGTTCTAAATGTACCATGTGATTTCAGTTTTTGTTGTTGTTGTTTTCTTTCTATGGTTCTTTCCCCTATGGCATACCCCCTGTTGTAACTGTATTTGATTTTCATATATATACATGTCTAATCTGGGAAGGGGAAGGGGAATAACAAAATGCTGAAAGGACACAGGATGACCCCTTGTTGCAATGGGTCGGGGAGTGAAGTGGATGATGGGTTGGGGGGGAGTGTGGGAGGAGGGGGAGGGAAAGGATGGTGGGACAACAACAAGGAAGGGAAGTGGCAACAATGATCAACAAATAATGTACTCATTACCTTACTCATGTAACTATAATCCCTCTGTGCAGCATCTTTACAATAAAATAAATAAATAGGAATTCTCTATGCAGAATAAAAACTCAATCTAATTCAAAAGTAAATAGGTGTGGGTCATGTTAAATATTTGTTTAAAAATATGGTAGCGTTAGGTATACTGACTTTTATTTCATTTATTTATTTTGCTCAGAGGTCAGCCTTGCCACCACTTGCTAATCAGGCACTAAAGCATCTTAGTCACACTCCCTTTCCTATGAAGTGATTTTATTTATTCACTTTCAATGTTTAAAAGGAATGCTTCTTCATAAATAAGTGAATATATACTTTCACAATCAAAATCATTTGTGCTTGCAAAGCTTTGGTGTAGGTTTAAAGGGAAAATATGTACTCATAAAATTATTATTGCTCTGAAATACCTAAGATACTGGAAATGTTAATGATGTTAGGATTCACTTTTCTTTTTCTTTCTTTCTCAATAATGTATGCTTCTACTGTTATGGAAACTAATGTGAACTGACATTTCTTTAGTTTGGTCTCATATGTGTCTACTGAATAGGCTTATGTTTGAGCTAATTGACAAGAGTGGCAATGCAAATGCTATGCAAATGCACTCTCTCTGGGACTCTTTTCTAAGCTCAATTGATGCCTATGCAAACATAACAGTTTGTAATATTTGGATTTAATTTTGTGGTTTCTGTAGACATTTAGTATTATTGACAATGATACAGTGGTTTGCTTCACTATTTCTGACAAACATTTTTGCTTTAAACATGTCACTATGGATGATAAATTCAAAACAAAAGCTGATAAAGATGTTATGATAAAATTAAATCAAAGAAAATTTACAAATATGCTAACATGCACACATACACACATTGCCCATACAACTTAGGATACATAAGTTTTAATTAAAGATTAAATATAATCAATTTAACATATTTTACATTAAATATTAATATTAAACTATTTAATATAATTATAAATATTTAGCATAATTAGTCCAATATTTATGAAAGTGTATTTTTAAATGCTACTATCTTCAAAGTATTTTATACATGAATATATTTTACTTTTCAATGTCTTACTTTTGAAGGTATGTTAACGAAAATTTGTGATCCATCAATATATTTTCCAGAAAATGTAATGAAAGTATCAATGAAAAAAATGACCTGAGAACTGGTTAACAGAAGAAAACTAAAACAGAGAAAAAACACAGAAGCTATATTTACTATAGAACTCAATAATAGGGCAGATGGTTGAGGCTTAAATCCTCTCTTAATAAATAAAAAGGGGATGGGAAGACATAAGGAAAAAGACGAAGAGTAAATGGCTTTTGCAATAATTAAAGAAGTCCAAATACAGAAAGTGTTTTGTGAATGGTTCTCCATGACAAATACAAAAAAGTGAAGCTGATGGCAAGGGCTACCTAGATAGGCAACAATCCTCATTTCTTCATTTTCTCCATGTTTCATCTTTCCTAATTAATGAAACAGTGCCATTTCAGTGGAAGAGCTTCCTGTAGGCAGACAAATAAGTTTCATACAAAAAGCAAGCTTTCCCTGTAGTTGGGGAAGAAATGAAGAAAAGTTAGAGATGGTTTGGCTCTAGGACTACGTATCTGAGTATATCAACATAAACCCCAAGATAAGGACTCAAATGGTTCTTCTTTCTTGCTATTGTTTCTAACATATCTATATTTCTTTGTTGCTTTGCATGTCCCTCCCCAATGGTATAACCCCTGTTTTCACTGTATTTGATGTTGGTATAATTTGTGGAGGGGAAGTCAAAAAACAAATTGTTTAAATAGGGATACAGGTGGACCCATTGCAACAATGAGATGTACAAGTCGTATGTCAAAAAACGAACTTTACAACTTTGGTGCAGGGGTGGGGGGAGATGGTTAGGGATGGGAAGGAGAAACAAAGGAGGAGGCAACAATACTTGATAAGAAATGTTCTTATAACCTTGCTCATGTAATTGTAACTTCTCTGTATGATATTTTCACAATAAAAATGCAAACAAACCAACATGTTACACTTAGAACTATCATTCTCTGAGTCTCAATAATCAATTATATAATTTCACAGCCACTGTTTGACCTGTCACACACTGTCATTTTGCACTGGGAAGAAGTGTAGGATTTTTCTTTTCCTGGTCTCTTCTTTTATATTTCCATTTTTTACTTACTTGAGAACAATTTGCATATAATGAAGTGTATATATTTTCAATATAGTATTTATTAAATTTAAAGCAACATATGAATATATAGATATATAAAGTACAATTATTTAGTGTATAAATGCATATATACATATCTATACTTTATCTATTTATGTTTACAGATATACACAGAAATCGATATATCAGTATAATATAAACCACATCACAATAATTTAAGACATCTTCTATCACACCTAGAAAGTTCTGTCACACCGTTTTGTGTTCAATCTCCCAATAAACTCCTGGCTTAACCAACCATAGGCTTTCATTTTGCCAATAAAAATTAATTTTCCCTATTCTCTTATTTCATACAAAACAAAATACAAATTTTAATCCATGAAAATTTTACATTGGTTTCTTTTGCTTCAGTAAGGACAATGTTGCAGTCCCTCATGCTTATAATCCTAGCCGCACATCAGGCTAGGATAGGGAGGATGGTGGCTCCAGGCCAGACAGACAGAAATCTCATGAGCAGCCCATTCCTGTTGTCCTAGTTACATGGAAGACTGAAAATTCCCATGCAGTTCCATCTCAAAAGAAAAAAGAACTGGGTATGCCTGTCATTCAGGCTGCAAGGGAAAGCAAAAATTAAGGGGATTACATTCCAAGAGAAGATAAAGGCAGAAACGAGACTTTAACTAAAAATATCCAGGGCAAAAAAAGAAAAAAAAGGATCTAAAACTGTGGTTCAGTTTTTGAGACTAGTGTTCAGCTCTAAGTTCAAACTTCAGTACTACCAAAATAAAGAAAAGGAAATAATTTGAGTAATTCAATATTTTTTTATTTTCTTTCACACAACTACATTTTCCTTTTCAATATTATATTACTCAATTGTAATAGTTATGTTTTTGTCTCATTTATCATATCATTATGGTCACACTTTTCTTTATATATATATATATATATATATACATTTTTTTTTTTTTTGGTCGGTTGTGGGGCCTGAACTCTGGGCCTGGGCGCTGTCCCTCAGCTCTTCAGCTCAAGGCGAGCACTCTACCACTTGAGCTACAGCGCCACTTCC
>NW_012267267.1:11890530-11899971 GCF_000151885.1 Dipodomys ordii | reverse complement strand
GAAGAAGAAGAAGAAGAAGAAGAAGAAGAAGAAGAAGAAGAAGAAGAAGAAGAAGAAGAAGAAGAAGAAGAAGAAGAAGAAGAAGAAGAAGAAGACCGGCCCTTTTGCACACTCATAAAATCTCACAAAGTATCTCCTGCCTTATTGATAAGAATATACCTTATGATACCTCAAGATGTAAGAGCTCTCTCTGACCCAGCGACCCACATCACTTACACATGTAAGTCCTGCTTCTGATTAATCCTTTTCCCTCCCAGGAGTTCTCTTGCCCTCTTTCTCTTTTGAATAGTGACCCCAGCTCTGTTGCCTGTAGGCAGATTCCTGTTACAAGGGACTTTCCTTTTTCCTTCAAACTGTCCCCAAACTGCCAAAATAAATTCTGTTATGTTACTGCCTTTGGTAGACACATTATTTTTTTTCTCCTCTTGATCAGCAACCATTCCCTCACCACCTGCCAAATAATAGAGGGTCAAACTTACTGACTAGAATAAAAATGTAAGGAGATAGAATCTTAAACAGGGAGGTAAAGGTAGACATGTTAGACAAAGTATCCAAGTATATCTTCATTGGGGAGCTGATGGCTGAGGAAAGTCATGAAAATGTGTGTGGGTTGCTCACATACTATTTATCAAAATATTTGTTGTCTTCCTGTTCCAAATTGGATGCTCCATAAAAATTTCACGGTGCACATTTTGTTTTTTCTTTTCCTTTCATTTAAGAATGCATAATATACAAGAGGTAATGAATAAAGATAAGACAATCAAACATGATAGAAGCAACTTGACCATTATCTACTTTTATAAATAAACTTTTTTTAGGCAAATCACATCCATTTTTTCATTGCTGCCTTTGTACTTAAGAACAATTACGTAGCAACTACAGAAATCATATAAAACAGAAACATAAAATGCTATCTGCCTGTTTAAGAAAATAGTCTTTGAGCTTTGTAGGATAAATTAATAATGACAACCACACAAGCTTTAAACCACTGATAATGTAATAGAACAATATTGTAGAAACCATTTCCTAGTTAATTTACTTTTTATTAATATTGTTTGGGAATGTCATATCTATAGCCAATCAGATTTCCCCAAATTAAATTTTGTCACCTTCAGTGAAATATAGTTCATATAAAATAAAATTAAATTTAAGTGCACAGGTTGACAAGTTTCAAAAGTATGCATATTCATTTAGTCACTACTCCTAGAATTTTCTCTTATAGAAATTTGCACTTAATTTTCCCTACAATTTCTTGTTTGTTAACTATTGATATAATAATGATAATATAGAAATATAAAATATAATATAACAATGGTTTGTATCTTCTCAGCTTTATAGAAGTAAAATAATACCTTTTTCCTTTCATTTAGATAAAGCATTTGCAGTTCATCCATTCCCATCATAGTTTCTCATTTCTTTCTTATGCTTAAAGATCTCCATTATCTTCTTATACTTCAATTTGTCTGTATATTCACCAATGAAGGTATGCATAGACTATTTCTAGTTAGGCTATTATTACTAAGTATGTAGTAAATTATTGCATAAAATTACTGGTAGCAAATTGTGTTTTCATTTCTCCTGATACTAGGAATGGATTTGCAAACATGTTATATTTAATTTTAAAAGAAACTGCCATATATTCTTCTAAACGATCTGTGCCATTTTACATTTTTACAAAACATATCTGAGATATTCATTTGTTTTCTTTGAACCCTAGAATTGTTGTCATTTCCATTTGGGGAATTATTAGAGTCGTTTACACATACCCTAGAGTTGTGTCATACTCTACTTCGAATCTGCATTTTCCTATGAGTAAATGATGTCAACAATAATCACTTGTTTATGTTTTTGGAGAAAATGTTCATTATTTTGTATGCATTTCAACATTTATCATTAACCACTGCTTTCACTGTATTTGATGTTGGTATAATTTGTGGAGGGGAAGGGAAAAAACAAATCATTTAAATAGGGTTACAGGTTGACCCATTACAACAATGAGATGTATAAGTCAAAAAATGAACTTTACAACTTTGGGGGGGCAGTGGAAGGATGGGAAAGGATGGGAAGGGGAAACAAAGGAGGAAGCTACAATGCTTGATAAGAAATGTACTCATTATCTTGCCCATGTAATTGTAACCCCTCTGTACAGTATTTTCACAATAAAAAAAAAGAATCAAAAGACAAAGCAAAACCATTCTTCATTATATTACCCAGGTAGGGTAATAAAGGCACTAAACTTATGATTCTCCTCTTTTTGGCTTTGTAAATAGACAGGATTGAAGACATGCACCTCTGTGCTCTGCTTAAATAATTAAGTTTTAGTATATAGTTCAAATCCCAGTGTTTCAGGGGATATGTATTATTCAAATAAATATCTCTCAGCTGGAAGGTAATCCTTTGACATTCCTAGGATTCTAGTCACAGATATACAAGATTTATTTTCAGAAATTTAATTTGCCAAATTTCCCTTTTTAACATATTTCATGTCCTATTCAACAAACCATTAACCCAAATTCATAAAGATTCTCTTCTCTAAACTATTCTGGATATTTTATATTTCTATCTCCATTTTGTATTTCAAGTTTCTTGTGAATGACTTAAACAGTATGTCGTTGTACTGTACTACAAAGTGTTGTACTTTTTCTTGCATAGATAATGAATATGGTTGAATGTATGAATTAATTTGCCATTTATCATGAAATGGATTAATATATGTGTTTGTGTAAGGGTTTTTTAATATATGACATTGTTATTTATTTTATTATTATACCTTACTCTCTTGATTATTTTAATTGTATGGAAATTCCTGAAACTAGATAGAGTAATTCCTCAATATTGTCATATTATTGAAAAAAAGAAACATTAATCTTGTTAGCCTGACAATTTTATGGAAAACAAATGTGATTGGAATTTGATTTACTATATTAAATCAAATCAATAATTTGGGAGAATTTATCATTATTAGAACCTTGATCCTTAAGTATGGTTTGCTTCTTTACTTTTGTCTTTTATAATTTCTCTTAACAGTATTTTATCCTTTTAAGTATATGACATTTACCTAAGTTTGACTAAGATTTTTCTACCTATTTATTTTTATCCCATTTTAAATTTTATCCCATTTTATACCATTTTTATTCTGTTTTCCATTGTGATAACAAAATTCCCAAAGCAGGCAATATATTGAATGGTTTATTACTCTTTTATTTGGAGGCTATAAAGGGCCAAATGAGGGGCTGGGAAGGCAGCTCAGCGGTAGAGTGCATGCCTTGTAAGCATGAGGCCCTGGGTTCAATTCCTCAGCACCACATAAACAGAAAAAGCCGGAAGTGGTGCTGTGGCTCCAGTGGTAGAGCTCTAGCCTTGAGCTGAATAGCTGAGGGACGGCGCCCAGGCCCAGAGTTCAGGCCCCATGACCAGCAAAAAAAAAAAAAAAAAGGCCAAATAACGGGCACAGATCCTAGCTAGGCTGCTCTCCTTGGATTTGTCACTTTATGGTCGATAGAGTAGGAATGGGTCTAGGAGCGGGGTTTTGCCACATTGCCAAGGAGAGAATCAGAGAGACACTGGATTAGGCCCGCTCATGCTTCATAACAACTATTAACCAAGGTCTCAAACCGAAAATAGCTTAATCTCCTGCTACGGTCAACCCATTGAATTTTACGTCACAAAATCACAATACTGGAAACCAAGGTTCTAACACTAAAGCTTCAAAGAACACTTAAAATCGTATATGAACCATAGAAACCTGAATTTTTGTTTTGCTTTGTTTTGTACCAGTCCCAGCGCTTGAATTCAGGGTCTGAAAGGTGTCCCTAAACTCTTCTGCTCAAAGCTAGAGCTCTACCACTTGAGACAGTCCATTTGCATCTTTCTGGTAATTAATTAGAGATAAAAGTCTCACTCACTTTCTTGCACTCACTGGCAATTGATGTCCCAAGTTTTCAGACTTCCAAGTAGCTAGGATTACAGATGGGAGCCACTGGTGCCTGGAAAAAAAAAAATTGTCCAAATCTTTCCTTTTCCTTACAAATGAGGTAATGTCAAACTTTCTGATGGAAGCATAGAATTCCTCTGTGTGTGTGTGTGTGTGTGTGTGTGTGTCTGTGTGTGTGTGTGTCTGTGTGTGTGTCTGTGTGTGTGTGTGTATGTGCCACATTTTCTTGATCCATTCATCTAATCGAGGCATCTGGGTTAGTTCCATATCTTAGCTATGGTGAATAATGTTGGGATAAACATAGTTTTGCTGGGAACTTTAGTATGGCTTTGAGGTCATTTGGGTAAATGCCCAGAAGTGAGATTGCTGGGTCAGAGGGGAGATCTTCGTGGAGTCTTTTGAGGAACCTCCATACTGCTTTCCAGAGTGGTTGAACAAGTTTACACTCCATCAGTGCAGTAGGGTTTCCTTTTGGCCACTTCCCCTCCAGCATCTGTTGTTACTAGATTTCTTGGTTAAAGCCATTCTAACTGTGGTGAAATGGAATCTTAATGTTGTTTTGATTTGCATTTCTTTTATGGCTAGAGAAGTTGAACATTTCTTCCTGGGCCTATTGTCCATTCTTATTTCCTGTTCAGAGAAGTCTCTCTTTAAGTCTTTATCTTACTTATTAATGGGGTGGTTATTTCTTTGAGGATTTGTTTTGGGGAGATTTAAGTTTTTGAGTTCTAAATATATTTTATTTTATTTTTTATTTATTTTTTATTGTGAAAATACCGTACAGAGGGGTTACAATTACATCGGCAAGATAATGAGTACATTTCTTATCAAGCATTGCAGCCTCCTCCTTTGTTTCCCCTTCCCATCCCTTCCCAGCCTTTAGAAATAAGGCCTTTGTTGTATGGCTAGTGAAGATGGAATTCTATGCTTCCATCAGAAAGAATGACACTGCCTCATTTATAAGGAAATGGAAAGACTTGAAAAAATCATATTAAGTGAAGTAAGCCAGATCCAAAGAAATATAGCAATTATTACTATATGTCTAGGATAATGTAGCAGATAAGTGGAATAGCTCAAGAGTTATATACATATGACCACATAAGATGATGCCAAGCAAAATGGATTCCAAGACATGGACACAAGAGGTTTCTCTTTGTTGTTGTTGTTTTTAATGTAGGATGTGATTTTTGTTTCTTTTGTATATTCTTCCCCTATGGTATTTCCCCCATTGTCACTGTATTTGATTCTGATACCTTGGTATTATATATACATTTTTTTGAACTAGGGAAGGGAAGGGGAACAACAGAATGGTGAGACAAAGGACAAGGGGGTAACCAGTGCAACAGCGATATGCAAAAGACAATATATTGGAAATGATCTGTACAACTTAGGGAGGTGGAAGTGGGCGGGGGAGGGAAAGTAGGAGATAATTGAGGGAAGGATAACAAGGTTGACAAGAAATGTACTCATTACCTTCTGTATGTAACTGAAGCCCCTCTGTACATCACCTTGACAATTAAAAAAAATGAAAAGAAACCATTTTGAAATATAGCAAATCCACTAATTACCTCCAGAATTTTTTTGAGTAAATTTCAGATGATTGCCTACTTAAGTGCCTGCATTGATTGTGGACATGGTTTTACTCATGTATGTCCAAGATGTGTTCATAATTGCACTTCCTTGCCTTACTACAATACTTAACATCTTCTAGTAGAAAACTGAAAAATCTGGAGACCTCTTTCCCCTCACTCCCAGTCTAAACAGTGTGTTACAGGTCACAACATGATACAGGGCTATACAGTTTCACCTTTTAGCAATCAATGAACAAAATAAATCTTTGTTATCAGTAGCCTGCCTTGAAAATAATGCACTGCATTTTCTATTTTGTTTGAAACAACCATAGGTCCTTTTGTAGAAACTCTTACAGTGTCCTGCGCTTCCCATTGCATGAAAATAACACCTAACAAGTAGGAATATATTTCTTTTTAATACCAGATTTTTCATTGACTTTTGACTGTGGTTTCTTTTATAGTTTCATGTATTGATTTTTTGTACTCATATTTATTACTTCTTTCACATTGGTTAATTTGGGTTTGTTTTTGTCAAATTCTTCTAGTTTCTTAAATAAAGAATTACATTTTTGAGATGAAAATTCCATTTTTCCCAGTAACTCTTTAATGGTACCATTTCACTCAATGTAACTGTGAATAAGGCCAAAATATTTTGAGATTTAGTATCTACCTCTGAAATTTATTTACTTTTTATTTTCGTTTTTTTGTTGGGCTTGGGACTTGACCTTAGCCTGTGCTTTTTGCCTCAGGTCTAGTGCTGTACCATTTAAGCCACATCTCCACTTCTTTTTAGTAGTTTTATTAGAGATAACAATCTCCCAGACTTTCCTGTCCTAGCTGGCTTCAAATTGTAATCCTGAGATCTCAGCTAGGATTACAAGTGTGAGCCACCAGAACCAAGTATTTTTAATATTTGAGCAAGTATTTCAGATATCTGTCTTCTATTTATATATAACTAACTTTTGTTGGTATCAAAACATGTTTTGTATGATTTTGAATACTTCATTTATTAAGAATTTTTTTGAGGTCCAGTATTTGTTTAATTAGTGATTTTCCTTACCAAAAATATAGAAATAATAGAAAATATGCCTTTTGGAAGAGTTGTATGCAATGTTCTATGAATATGAATTGGACCAATTTATCAGCTTATGCTAGGCAAGATTACTATATACACAATAAACTTTCAGTCTCTTTGCTATATCAGCTATTGAAATATCCCATTAGAATGGTTGATTTGTGCCTCTCTTTTATATTCTATAGTTATGTGCATACTTATTAAGAATGCAATGCTTCTTGAAAAATTGGCCCCTTTATTAATGTTTTTCTTAAGTTGTTTCTCAGTAAAATTCCTTTCTAATACTTCAAAAAGGAATATACACATTTCCTGACTTAGCTAAGTGCTACCCCTCTGTACATCACCTTTACAACAAATAAATAAAAATAAGGGAGAAAAATTTAAAATTAATATGTAAATTTTGAAATATTAATATATGTACTACAAATTATTTTCAGTACATATGTGTCTTTTTCTTTACTGTGAACCTGTGTTCTTACATTTTCACTGTTTCCTACTCAGTATTGTTTCTTATTTAATCTACCAATCTCTGTCTTTATTTGTTCAGAACATTTTTGCTTGATTCTATTATCAACTGAATGCATTTAAATCTACAGTTTCACTTTGATTTTAATTTGTATCATTAATATTTTTCTTATTCTCCTATTTTCTTTTGGACTGGGTAAATTTCGGATTAGCATTTGTTCAAGATTTGTGTATTAACAATATCTCACTGTTTTTATGTGGTTATTTTAGGATTTAACCACACATTTCTGGTTTTTTTTCTTTTTAGATTTGTTAAATTTTATTGTAAAGGTGATGTACTGAGGGGTTACATTTACATAAGTCAGGTCATGAGTACATTTTCTTTTAAACAGTGTCACCCCCTCGTCATTCTTTCCCAGTTTTCTCCCTTCTAACTCCCCAGCCAAGTTGTATAGTTGATTTCCAACATAGTGTCTAGTGAGTAACACTGTTGAATTGGTTCACCCTTTGTCCAACCTTTTCTGTGCTTTTCCTTCCCTTCCCCAAATCAGAAAAATTTGTATACAAGACAAAGGGTACAGAAATCAGAAGCAACTACAGAAGGAAATCAACTAAAGAAAAAAATCTCAGACAGAACAATGAAAACAAAAAACAAAAAAATTTAAAAATTCTTACTTCCATTTCTTGGAGTTCATTTTGATAAGCATCATTTTGTATGCACATATGATATGCATATAGCCACTGAGCTCCCCTAATCTTCTCCTAAGAATATCCTTTGATCACACTGTGTGAATGTTTAGACTGCTGTTTAATTAATCATGTCCAGGTGTAAGTAATTGTCCTTTACACATTTCTTCAACTAGTTAAATGATATTACAGCAGTGTGTATACAGTACAATATCCTTACAACATATCATTTTATTTTCTCTTAATAGCATTGCTCTTAGTGTTTTTGTACATTCTTTAAATCACATAGTTAAAATATACACTACTATAATATTTTTCCATAAAATAATTATATTTTATATATTTTTAAGGAGAAAAATGTCTTTTATATTTACCCATATAATTATCTTCTCATGTTCTCTTCATTTGTTTGGGCAGATTTAAGTTTCCATCTGTTATAATTTCCTTTCTGCCTGAAGGACTTCATTAACAATTGTTACATTGTTCCTATGCTTTTCATTAATTATCTAAGCTTTTGTATGTCTGGGGCAAAAGTTTATGTCTAACTTAATTTTACAAATTATATTACACTTAACCTTTTTTTTTAACTTCAGTATTGTGAAACTCTGAATTGTTCTGTTTTCTGCAGTTCTACCAAGAACTCAATCTTCTCTCTTCTGCCTAGGGATTCTTTTATTTTTTTTCCTGACTTCTATTAAGATTGTCATCATGACATAACAGATATTTTATTATATATCTTAAAATTACATCTAGCTTTGTATGATTTTTGATAAAAAAAATCACTGAATATCTCAGATATTTGTGCTCATCAGATCATGATTTTGTTGTATTTTAAATGCTTCCATATCTCATATCATCTTTCTTTTAATCCTGCGTTTTTGTCTCAGATTAAACCTCAGTCAAACATACATGAAGTTGGTTGACAATGTCCTAAAGTTCAATGGGCTTCTGTTTTTCCCCAGTACTTTTCTCTTTATTTTTGTTATAACTAGTATAATTAACCACATACATGGCATATTATTGATTGTCTTCTGATCTTTATAATTTAATTTCTTTTCAGTTTTTATTTCTTTATTGAGATTTAATGATTACATAAATTTCACAATATTGTGAGATATTGATACTTAGGTAAACTCACAAACACATTTTAATCTTCACAAGAATTATCATAATCATGGTCTATAAAGCTTATGAACTCTATAAACTTTGACAATACAACTATTTCTTCCAAATTAGGTGATATGTATATTTCTTCCCATTTGCTTAGTGTAAACTGTTACTTCTTTCTCTCTTTCTCTTTTATAAATTATTTTGATATATTATATTATACTTTCAATTTTATTTTTTATTAATACTTTATTAATCTTCCAATTTTATGTTTCCATTCTATGTTGTTATTCTTGTATTTCTTTACTCTATAACATATAAAATATTTATATTTTTATAAATTTATGTTAAATTTATCGTCACTGTAATTTCTAGGGTTTTTAATTGATTCATTGGGCTATGAATTTTTTATTATGCAATGGTAATTTTTTATTTAGTGTAAAACATGTAATTTGTGGAATGATGAACTTTATTTTTTTAGTCATGTACTTAGGTTTCTTATACATTTAATGCTCCTGTAGCTTTTTTCTGTTATGTATTTTTTTCTTTTCTTCTTTCTTTCTTTTTTTTCCCTCCCTCCCTCCCTCCCTCCCTCCCTCCCT
>NW_012267267.1:11871017-11890480 GCF_000151885.1 Dipodomys ordii | reverse complement strand
TCCTTCCTTCCTTCCTTCCTTCCTTCCTTCCTTCCTTCCTTCCTTCCCCCACTCTTTTATAGTAATACTATGGTTAAACTCATCATGTCATACTTGCTAGGAAAGAACTTCACCACATGAGCCTCGCTTTTGTTTTGTTTCAGATAAGGTCTTGCATTTGTTGCATGGGCCTGGCCTCGGACCTCAATCCTCTACCATGTCACTTGAGTACTGGTCTGACAACTGTACAAATGTACAAATGTACAACACCACACCTAGCTTGTGTGTTGAGATGGGAGCTGTTTTAAGTTAATACCTGCACTGTCCTCAAATGCTGAACTTGCTGATCTCCATCTCTGAAATCTCTGGTATTACAAATGTATACCACTATGCTCAACCACATTCACGTTTGCACTTAGGGTTAATTTCTCTTGAATTTGACCCAAAACTAAAACTAGGGGTTGGGAAGGTGGCTCAGTGGTAGAGCACTTGCCTTGCATGCTTGAGGCCCTGGGTTCGATTCCTCAGTACCCCATAAGCAAAAAGAAAAAAGCCGAAAGTGGCGCTGGGGCTCAAGTGGTAGAACGCTAGCCTTGAGCTGAAGAGACGAGGGACAGCGCCCAGGCCCAGAGTTCAGGCCCCACGACCGGACCCCCCCCCCAAAAAAAAAACTAAAACTAAAAAAATTCACCTTATTCCAATACATTTCTAAGCCGGGCGCCGGTGGCTCATGCCTGTAATCCTAGCTACTCAGGAGGCTGAGATCTGAGGATAGCGGTTCAAAGCTAGCCGGGGCAGGAAAGTCCGTGAGACTCTTATCTCCAATAAACTACTAGAAAACTTGAAGTTATGCTGTGGCTCAAGCTGTAGAGCACTAGCCTTGAGCTAAAGAGCGCAAGGAAAGAGCCCAAACCCAGAGTTCAAGCCCCACGAACGACCAAAATAAATACAATACATTTCTATTCCTTTTCTATCTTGGATTTTTCACCTAACTTTAGTTGCTTCACATTTACACAAGTCACCACTCAGAAAAATTAAGAATTAAGTAAGTATTTTTGAATACCAGCACTTTCTGTAGGTGTAGCTATCTGTCTCAATTACACAATTATATTTATTTTATTTTTATTGTAGAAGTAATATCCAGAGGGGTAATAGTTACATGAATCAGGTAATGAACAAACTTTTAAACAATTCATCTCAAACATGACTTTGTCTTATTCAGAGAGAAAATCTACAAGATTTGTCTCTTCACAGCCCTTTACATCTTCTTGCTGGTGTTTCTCTGTTATTTCATCGTGATGGAATGTGAGAATCTGCCAATACATTGATACATAATTCTCACAAGAACACATGAAATTGTATTATCATGGGAATACCATGAAATACTGTGTTTAAAGCCCTGATTACTTGGCCTAACTTATACAAGGGGTCAATTAACACTAATTCACCTAACCCATGATAACTTTTGGAAAATTAAGTGCTATCATATGATGTTCTAATGTGTACATTAGTATATTTTCTATCTAACCAATGACTAAATCATGTCTTTTGTTTTCCTACAAATTTGAGACCCAGGTGGAAGATCTGTATTTTAACCTGCTTGTTCTGAAGTACAATAATATCGATATTACACACAGCGATCTACATTTTCTCAAAGCATTTAATCCATGCCTCCATAAATAGACATAATAATTCATGAGTCCTGAATATCCCCACTGACATTATTGCTCACTCTAGAGCAGTAAAAGAAATGCGAGCAAGGTGAAGGCCCTCGTAATACCAATTATAATTCACATATTGACAACTTCAAGCTCAGGAATTAAACACAATGCCTTCAGCAAGCACTTAGACTAGGAACATCTGGTGCTCTCATATTTGACAGCTGGCTTCTACACCTCTACACATACATTTGAGCAACTGGAACAGAAGGGACAAAGTGAAGGAATTTTGTAGTTTTTAGGAAAACAGCTGGATAATATTCACAGCCACTACTTACCCTACAGGAATTCCTCAGGCCATTCAAACAACAGATTTTCCACCATCTTTATTTTTTTAGAAATTCACATTTCATGCAGCCCTTTAATCTGGTCTTTAAAATAATATTATGTGTCTACCTAAAACTAGACAACAGTAAACCAAATAAAAGAAATCCAGGAAGACAAAGAAATATAGAATTCAAAATTGTATCAGCTCTATGAACTGAAGTGCTACCTAAAACTTTTTCAGCTTCTCTATCTCACTATCAAAGATACATAGCAAGCAGGAAGACTATTAGAAATGATGAAGTACATTGCATTGATCTGCAACTGTTGCTGCCTTTATGGACCACATCTTTTTAAGTTGTATTTTTAACATTTACAAAATTCTTTACCATGGCCTTCTGTGGAACTGTGTTTTGAACAAATCTGAAACAATGGACTCACTTTCTTTTCAGAGAAATAAGTACAAATTCCAAGAGAATAGGACAACAGATGGGTATACCAGAGATACATAACTCTGAATTCAACTTTTGTTTTATGAGGCTTCTTTTATTCAGTAGAAATTTTTATTTCTAAAAGGTGCTCAGTGTGGAGCACTACAGAATACCTCCACAGAATTCTTTTGTAACTATCTTCTCCAAGCTGGTTGTATGTGCATCTATCAGTCACAGCCTTGTCCTCTTCATCTGGAGGAGTTAGTTTCACAAGGTCACCAATGAGGTCAGCAGCAATAGCCATCTCTAAAAGATCCAATCAGGCCTGGAATGGTATCAGGGTGACTGTTTGTTTATCCACTTAATCTTTAATTTATTTTTCAAACCTGTTATTTTGAGTTTATCACCTATTTCATACTTGTATAATAAGGTTCAAAAGATCTGATTTTTTTTCATACTGAATTTTTGAAACATAATAGCATTGGGATGTTTGGGCAATCTATCATGGATGCTGAAATAGAGGGAAAAACTATTTTCCAAGGTTAACATGAACATATCCATTTGAATTGTTTTCTATTGCAGTGTTTTCTATATTATGATGTTACTATATGCAGTTCATGCAGGGAGCAGCCAACATATTGTTGTTAACATTCATTCAAGAGACACCCTGTGCTGGTTGGTAAAATAACTTAACAGAAATTACAAAAGGATTTAAGGCATAAATACTGTCCAAAATTGTTATTTCATTTCTAGGCAGACTCCCGAAATTACCTCTATTAGAAGAGTAAGAGAAAAAAATAAAAATTATACAATATATAATGTATTTATTTATAAATATATGCACATAGAAATATATATATGAGGATTGGTAGATAGATATTAGATAGACAGAAAGAATGGCTGTAGGTTTTCATTTTGATTTTTTACATTTTTATTACTCATGTTATCAGTTTGCTCTTCTTAATGAAGTGATGTGCTAATTGCATTTTTCTCTGTGAAATGTTTAGATATGTGAACAGAAATATGCCAACTCCATATAGTCAAGTGAACTGCTATATATAACAATTCAGTTTCAGTTGGCTATGCCTAATCTGTTCAGAAGTTATGTACTGATTTGCCAGAAATTTAGTAAAATTGTGTGGTGTGGCTTAAGTGGAATTTACCACAAACTTAATTTTTCAATATAAGTATTCCATAGGCAATATGTATGTGTGTGTGCATATATATATATATGCATATATATATAATCTACTGAGCTATTATCAGATATTTTGCTAAGTTCTCTAAGTTTTTTGAAATTCTATGACAAGATGATATTTTTATCTCAATAGTTTTAGTACTCATAAGTTTTTTATATTTGTCTTAAATACATCTGTAAATATAAAAATCACTCAAAAGCCACCAACTTTTTAAAGAAGTTTACACTTTAACGATTATTGTCAAATTGTAGAACTAATCAGAGATAATTTTGCACTGCATGCAAGCGTTCATTTATTTCATCTGTGGTGAATAGGGTCTGGCCATGGGAAATGCATGCTTTATGTTGTGGAGAATTTGAGGACTTTAGCTACATCAGGTACACAGAGTAACTTTTTGTTAGGAAAACTTGAGAATACAGAAACATCACCCTGTCTTCTGGCTTTCTAACTCTGCAAAAAGGTTTATCAGTAAGAGAGTGTCCAGGTGGTTTTTGCTATTTCCTAACTATCAGTTTCTCGTTGTAAAATAGATATTGATCTATAATGGATTTCACTGGTGTCCACAGTATCCATTTCTCAAAGGGCCCACTATGATTTGTAGTACCAGAAAATCACCCATACAGAGTACTGTACTAAGACAATTTTAGATAACCAACAAAAGGGGAGAATAAAGATTTATAAAATCTTAGTTAAGAAAAGCAATCTTTCCATCAATATCTGATGGGGTCTCAAATTGTTTCTGTTGCTGACTAATGAAAAGAAGTTACATGAAGAGTGTACAGATGCTAGTAAGCTTTCTACTTTGTTAGGTATTTTGAGAAGGAAAGAAAACCAAGCATGCATTAATATGCATGTTAGCCCGGGGAAGTCAGACCAAATAAAAAATAAAATAGCAAGATAGTTCCAGTGTGAATGCTTTTCAGAAAATTGAGAATTCTTTTTACTTGTGTATAATTTTACCATCTAGTTTTCAAAAACCAACAGATAATTCAGGAAAATTTTGAAAAGGAATCACCTCTTGGATAAGACCTTACAAGGAGAAGTTTATAAGCCATGAAAAGCAGATTCTCAGAAGCACAAGAAGAAGGATTTAAAAAGTCGGGCGCCAGTGGCTCACGCCTGTAATCCTAGCTACTCAGGAGGCTGAGATCAGAGGATCACAGTTCAAAGCCAGCCGTGGCAGGAAAGTACATAAGACTCTTATCTCCAATAAACCACTCAAAAACCAGAAGTGGCTCTTTGGCTCAAGTGGTAGAGCACTAGCCTTGAGCTGAAGAGCGTAAGGACAGCGCTCAGGCCCAGAGTTCAAGCCCCACGACTGACCAAAAAACAAAACACTAAAATGTCTGCAAATTAAAACAGTTTTTTGAGGATACATAAAATTTAAGAACCTTTATAAACCAATGTGGAGCTAGATATTAACATTATAATAAAATAGCACATGAAAAACAATTGTATTTGTCAATAATTAGTTCTATCAAGAAACTAGATGAAGAGCAAGAGCTCAAAGTAAGCTTTAAAAAACTTCACTTTTATTGATGAAAAACTTGTATTTGAGTTCTAAATATCTATTAATCATAAAATAGATTCTCCTTTTATCCAAGCAAATGTCTGCACCAATACTTTAGGGACAACTCCCAATTCTATTGAAGGAAGAAGTACATACAAGACAGTTAGTACATTCAGCTTCTCTGCTCTTTTAAAATCAGTAAGTAGACAGCTGTGCCCTTACAACTGAGTGTGTACTTTGAGACAATTCATAACATCTATCAAAACACTGTTTACATTTTCTTAATAATGTTAACTTAAGCATTTTATTACCATGCTCTGCAAACTGTCTGGGTATACTAAAGAAATCTGCTCATGGGAAAAGCAGTTAAGCAACAGCAGACTACATAAAAAGCCTAGCATTTCTGGAGGTTAACTGTATGACACCTGGAATGACACAAAACCTCTGTGGCTTTTGTCCAGAGCCACCTGGGAATCTCCTGTGGTCAAGGAAATGCTGGTGAAAGCAAATGTCCTTCCCTGCAACCATCTGCAGCCCTAGAATCTGTGTAGCTTTAAACTGGACTGCAGATTTGCATAGCATGCCAATAAGGAAATAAGATACAGATCGCTCATCTTCTCACACCATTTTTAAATGCACATTATGAAGCAAGGCATCCTTCCTTCCTATTCAAGGCTTTGAAGAGTAGGTGCCAAAAATCAGAAGTTTTGTAACTAATCTACTCTTGAGTTATTGAACCACAAAATTATATTTAAGCAATTGCCTTGACAGCTAAAATACAGAGCTTATTTTTTCTCCTTGCTCTAATAACTTAGAGAATGAAAATCAGATTTTAAAAATGAATCTATCATCATTCTCTCCTTCCTTGTTATAATAATAATAGTAGTAGTAGTAGTAATGATAACTTGAGCTTGGGTGAAGACATTAAATGTTATTCACATTTCAAAGTTTCTTATAAAGTACAGAAAATAAAATGGAATGTAAGTGTTTTGGGGTGAAATATCTGGAGCTGTTCTCTATGATAATTCTTTTTGCTTAAAATGATAAAATGTTCAATTTTTTTGTTTCCTCATTTTTTGGTAGGGATTTTTTAGTAGGGATTGAACCCAGAGCATTATACATGTGTTATAGTACTAGACTCATCCTCCCAGGTTTTTAGTCTAAATTTTATTTAGACTATCATCTAAATAAAATATCATCTCTCTGTTTCCCTGGTTGGCATTGAACTTGTAGTCTTATACCTAATAGCTGTCAATGTAGACATGTGTCACTATTCCTGATTATATTAATATTGTTATTATGTGTCCTTAGGGGAAAAAAACAAATAACTAGCAAAACACAAAATTTCTATCAGTGGAAAATTGTATCTTTTCATTTGTTTGAAAATAAAACAAATTTGCACATCAGTCAAGTGGAATAAGAATAAGAAATGAAAATTAGAGGGCTGGGAAGGTGGCTCAGTGGTAGAGCGCTTGCCTTGCATGCATGAGGCCCTGGGTTCGATTCCTCGGCACCACATAAGCAGGAAAAAAAAGCTGGAAGTGGCGCTGTGACTCAAGTGGTAGAGTGCTAGCCTTGAGCTAAAGAGCTGAGGGACAGAGCCCAGGCCCAGAGTTCAGGCCCACGACCATCCCCCCCCAAAAAAAGAAAGAAAGAAATGAAAATTAGAGTGAAAACTGTTGTATATAATACTAAACTCTTAAAATACTATAGTATATTTACTGGTTTGTTGAAAAGCTGAACTTATTACTTATAATATTGATACACAACTATTCACTTTCACCAAAATAATTTGTAGATTCCTACATGACAAGTCACACAACAATTACAGTAAGTTGTAGTTCAATCTTTGATTTTTTTTATTGTCAAGGTGATGTAGAGAGGGGTTACAGTTATGTAAGTAAGGTAATAAGTACATTGTCAGATGTGCTACCCCTTCCCTCATTTTTCTCCTACTGTCCCTCTCCCACTCTACCTCCCCAAGTTGTACAGATCATTTCCAACACATTGTCTTGTGTATATCACTGTTGCAATGGTCCCCCCTTTGTCCTTTGTCTCACTATTCTGTTGTTCCCCTCCCTTCCCTAATTCAAATAAATGTATATACAATACCAGGGTACCAAAATCAAATACAGTAACAATGGAGGATATATTATAGGGGGAAGAACATACAAAAGAAACAAAATCACATAGTACATTAAAAACAATAACAACAAAGAAAAACCTCGTATGTACATGTCTAGGAGTTCATTTTACTTAATATCATCTTATATGTTCATATGCACATAGCTATTCAACTATTCTGCTCATCTGATAAGATTATCCTAGATGTATAGTCATTATTGCAAATAAGGGAAACCATGGAACCTATGTTTCTTTGGATCTGGCTTATTTCACTTAATTTTTTCCAAGTCTTTCCATTTCCTTACAAATGGGACAGTGTCATTTTTTCTGATGGAAGCATAGAATTCCTACATAGATAGATAGATAGATAGATAGACAGACAGACAGACAGACATATATATACCACACTTTCTTGATCCATTCATCTACTGAGGGGAATCTGGGTTGGTTTCATATCAAAGACTGTTTCCAAATCTTAAATATGGTAAATAATGGAATCAGTCTTTGATTATTGAAACAGTTTTGCTAAGAGATATAATTATGATAAAAATCAATGATAGGAAGTGGCACTGTGGCTCAAGTGGTAGAGCGCTAGCCTTGAACTGAAGAGCTGAGGGACAGCGCCCAGGCCCAGAGTTCAGGCCCCACAACCGGATCCAAAAAAAAAATCAATGATAAAAATGTGGAGAAAATGTGGGAAAATATGACATACTTGCTAAGTGAGAAATTTCAGGTGTCATTATTCTAGATTAAGAAAGAAAAGAGAGAAAGAAAGAATGAAGGAAGGAAGGAAAGAGAGAAAGAAAGAAAGACAGAAAGAAAGAAAGAAAGAAAGAAAGAAAGAAAGATTCTTTGCCTGCCTAAGAACAGTGCAGTGTCAACTCAGATTTACTCAATTCTTCTCTTTCTCCTTTATCATATTTTATTGGAAAAAAAATAACAAACATTATAGTGAGTTTCACAGTATGAAATCAAAACATCTTTCTTGCAGACTAAATAAATTAATTTCATCTTCAATGTCAATAAGCAATGTAAATCACAAAACTGACAATATAACCATATTTAATTTTTACTGCATTTTACACATTACAAAATATATTATGGAGTATTTTGCATGTGTGAATATAAGTAATAAGAAAGACAGCATATTTTAAAACTAGAGTGTTTAATTCTATAGCTTTCATGATCATTTGAAAATGGCTTGAGTGCATTTAGAATAATCAGATTAATATACTCAAAGATTGTTGCTAATATAAATAAAATATACTAAATCATCACTCATTTCCCATATGTTGGTCACTGATTAATGTGCTCTGCTATATAAATGGATAATTTCTAACACCAACACTTCTTTTTTAGGAAGATTCATTTCAAACTCTAACTCTGAATGCCACAAGCATTCTAATCACTGCTTTGCAACTATCATGCCTAACATATTCCCTTCCATTTACCCCAATGATGCATATACTTTGCAAACAATCTGGCTTGAATACCTGCCTTCCCATTGAACAGTTCATGATTCTTGAGTCCAAGACTAAGGAATTCATATCTCAATAACTTGAGGCAGGGTCTTATTAAGTTGAATTGAAATAGATGGCTTTCCTAAGAGAAAATTAAACCTGGTTTCTGCTTGGATTGCTCCTCTACTTTATGTCATCACTAGCCGAGTCTGTCACCTAACGATGATGCAGAAGTTCAACTCTCATTATGAAATCATACCACTATGCAGTGGCTTGAGAGTTATAGAGATGTTAATTTTTCTTTTCCTTCACTTTTTTTAGCAAATTTAAAAACTCTAAATTGCAAGTGCATTTCAAAATACTCTAGGCATTTTTCATTTGTCAAACTCTCCATAAAAAAACTGATCATTTCTCTGACTGATATATGACCTCCCTTGATTGTTTCAGCAGTCCTTGGCCCTGATGTCAAAATACTTTTCTAGCACAGTATAAAAAGATACCAAGAGCCTGAAGGTATAATTTTTGGATCATGCTCTGTCTTTTCACCCTAGACCAATTAAATATATCCTAAGGTGGAGGATATCCTAGTTATTCCCAGAAGTACAATTTTACATTTCTTTTGTAACACCATCAATAAGTAACTTTGTCTAACAGATATTTTATTCATTTGAACACTACAAAAGTCTGCAACATTATGAAATGTAAAGATTTATTGCATGCCAAGATGCTAGGCTTCCCCAAACTAGCCAACTTTGTGTACATTGTTAAAAATCTACTCTTTGAATACAATTTTTGTAACAAGCTACATGATTAGGATCCTAGTTCTGAAAAATTCATCCCTGTGTGGTTCTTGCTTTATGAATCTGATCTGATTATGATAGCTGTGACTTCAAATTATTACTTCTTCAGGGAAATAAAAACACCACCTCAAGATAGGAATCTGCTTGTTTAAAAATCTCAACACATCACCAGTCTAAGGGCACTGATATTTAATCAAACCTAAATTAGCACCGGATCTGCCATTTCTTTTATGGCTAGAGAGGCTGAGCATTTCTTCATTTGCCTATTGGTCATTCTTGTTATCTCTTTGGAGAAGATTCTCTTCAAGTCTTTAGCTCACTCATTTATCGGGCAATTGTTTCTTTGAGGATTTGTTGTTGAAGGATGCAGTTTTTTGAGTTCTAAGTATATTTTAGATATGAGACCTTTGTCTATTCTATGGCTAGTGAAGATTTCCCAATCCAGGGGCTTTCTATTGATCTTGCTAGCTATGTCCTTGGCCATACAGAAGCTCTGCAACTTCATGTAATCACATTTGCCCAACCTTTTTTTGATTTGTTGTGTTTCTGGGTCTCTATTAAGAAAATTTCGGCCTGTGCCAAGTAGACCTAGGGTTTCTTCTATTCTTTCCTGAATGTTTTCAGGGTGTCTGCTTTGACTTTGAGGTCTTTGATCCATTTGGAGTTGATTCTGGTGCAGGGTGATATATAAGGATCTAGCTTTAGTTTTCTACAGGTGATTAACCAGTTTTGCCAGCACCATTTACTGAAGAGGCGTCTTTCTTCCATTCTAATTTTTTAGCTCCCTTATCAAAGATTAGGTGGCTATGGGTCTGTGGGTTCATTTCTGGGTTTTCAATTCTATTCCATTGGTCCTGAGGTCTATTCTTGTATTCATTTCATTTTAATCATGATTTCAGTGTTGTGCTAGGTTGTCTGGAGAAAGAAACCAATGAGTTGATTGATATTCCTACAGAGAGAACAGCAGACAGAGGGGCATATTGTCTGAAGATCTTGTAATGATTTGATATTGAAATGTCTTTTAAATATCATGTATTGAAGGATTTATTATTGATTGCTGTTGAGAAACCACTCACTCATGAAGGCACAACTATCAATGTTTGGTTAATTCTATTAATGAGTTATTAGCTGAATGGGCTAAGGGCATGTCTTGTCCCTTTACCAGATGTTTGCTTTCTGGCCCTGATAAAGTGAGTAGCTTTACTCCATAAACCACTTCCTTTCTGATATGCTGCATCAACCAGAGGCCCAGAAGCAATGAACTCAAATAACCATAGATGAAAACTGTGAGCTACAATAAGTCTATCCTCCTTTAAGGTAATTTGCCAAAGTATTTTTCATAGCAGCAAAAAGTGACTAACATGGGCCTCTATATAAGGGCCTCAATATACTTCATCCAAACACTACTGATTTAATTATTAATAACATATAGGGGTTGGGAAGGTGGCTCAGTTGTAGCCTTGCATGCATGAGGCCCTGGGTTCGATTCCTCAGCACCACATAAGCAAAAAGAAAAAAAAGCTGGAAGTGGCACTGTGGCTCAAGTGGTAGAGCACTACCCTTGAGCTGAAGAGCTGAGGGACAGCCCAGGCCCAGAGTTCAGGTCCACGACCGGAACCAAAAAACAAATAAATAAAATAACATCAAAGATTGATGCTTTATTAGAAATTGGGCATCAGGATCACTGATCTAACAAAGCTGACACATAAGCTTAGCTATAATAAACTGTGTTGGTGATCCACATTTATAATTCTAACTAATCTGGAGACAGATCATAAAGTCAGTGGAGAGGAAAAGTCTCTGACATTTGATCTTAAGAAACTGGGAGGTGGTATTATTTCAGCTTTGTTGGTAAAAGGATTAAATGCCAAGGATGGCCTGGGTAAAATCTAAAAATCCTATTTGAAAAATAACTAATCAAAAATATTTTGGGATCATGGCTCAAGTAACAATACCACTAAAAGAAAAAAATTGAGTTAATTTCTCAGAGGTTATCTGATCTGATCTTTACTTTGATGATCTTCTGACCAGCCTACCCCCAATATAACAGATACCTATTCAGTAGTATCTATAAACAATATAGTAACACCAAGAACTCTTCGTACATAGTAGTGGAAAATATACTGGTGAATTGTGGTGTACTCAAGATCTTTAAATGTGCTAATTTAATTAGAATTTATCAAAAATATTGAGTTTAGTCATCAGAAATTTTGGAGTTCTAACTTCAAAGAAAATTCTTGTATCAGTTTGTATCAAAATCATTTTCAGCGAAAATAGTTCCAAAGTCTATCTACAAATTCAATGAGATACCTATCAATATTCCAACCTCATGCTTCAATGAAATAGAAGAAGCAATCCAAAAATTCATATGGAAAAGTAAAAGACCCCAAATAGCAAATATGATCCTTAAAAGAAAAAACAGTGCTGGAGGAATATCAATACCAAATTTCAAACTCTACTACAAAGCCACAGTAATCAAAAGAGCTTGGTACTGGCACAAGAACAGACCTGAGGACCAATGGAATAGAACTGAAAATCCAGAAATAAATCCAGAGACCTATACCCACCTAATCTTCAATAAGGGAGCTAAAAAAATTAAATGGAAGAAAGACAGCCTCTTCAGTAAATGGTGCTGGCAAAATTGGTTAACTATTTGTAGAAAACTAAACCCTGCACCAGAATCCACTCCAAATGGATCAAAGACCTCAGAGTCAAAGCAGACACTCTGAAAACATTACAGGATGGAATAGGAGAAACCCTAGGTCTCCTTGGCACATGCCAAAATGTTCTTAATAGAGATACAGAAAGACAACAAATCAAAGAAAGGTTGGACAAATGGGATTGCATGAAGCTGCAGAGCTTCTGCATGGCAAAGGGCATAGCTAGCAAGATCAATAGAAAGCCCACAGATTGGGAGATCTTCACTAGCCATAGAAGAGACAAGGGTCTCATACCTAAAATATACTTAGAACTCAAAAAACTACATCCCCCAACAACAAATCCGCAAAGAAACAACTGCCCAATAAATAAGTGGGCTAAAGACTTCAAGAGAAACTTCTCTGAAGAGGAAACAAGAATGACCAATAGACATATGAAGAAATGCTCAGTCTCTCTAGCCACAAAAGAAATGCAAATCAAGGCAATGTTGAGATTCCACCTCACCTCAGTTAGAATGGCTATAATCAAGAACTCTAATAACAACAGATGCTGGAGGGGATGTGGCCAGAATGGAACCCTAGTGCATTGTTGGTGGGAAACTTGTTCAAACACTTTGGAAAGCAGTATGGAGGTTCCCCAAAAGACTATACATAGAGCTCCCCTATGACTCAGTAATCCCACTTTTGGGCATTTACCCAATCACAAACAAGGCCATACTAAGGCTAGGAGCACAACTATGTTTATTGCAGCATTATTTACCATAGCTAAGCTATGGAACCAACCCTGATGCCCCTCAGTAGATGAATGGATCAAGAAAATGTGTGATATATATATATATATATATATATATATATATATGAATTCTATGCCTCCATCAGAAAGAATGGCATCATCCCATTTGTTAGGAAATGGAAAGCCTTGGAAAAAATTATAATAAGTAAAGTAAGCCAGACTCAAAGAAACATAGGTCTCATGGTTTCCCTTATTTGCAATAAATAGTACATGTCTAGGACAAGCAGAAAAGATCAAAAGCTATGTTCATATGACAGGATAAGATAAATGTTAAGCGATAGGGACACAAATATTTTTTCTCTCTCTCTTGCTATTTTTTCTGAAGTATTTATAAGGTACCAAGTGATTGTTTTGTCTCTTTGTATGTTCCTCCCCCACGGTATAACCCATGTTTTCACTATATTTGATGTTGGTGCCCTGCATCTTAAATATAAACTTCTCTAATTTGGAAAGGGGAAGGGAAAAAACAAAATGCTTAAATAGTGATACAGGTTGACCATTGTAACAATGAGTTGTACAAGATACTATGTTGAAAATGAACCTTACAACTTCAGGGGCAGGGGGTGAATGAGTAGTTGTGGAGGTGGGAGAGAAGGGATGGTAGGGGAAAAATAGAGGAGGCAACAAACGCTTGATAGGAAATATACTCATTACCTCGCTCATATAACTGCAACCTCTCTGTACAGTATTTTTGCAATAAGAATGTACCAATAAGTAAATAAATAGTTAAAAGCAAACAAATAAAAAATCAGGCATGACTCACGGTGGGAATTAAGGCTTTTCCTAAAAATAACCAGTTAAAAGCTAGTTCACAGGCATGGTTCAATGGTAGAGCACAAGTTCGAGTTCTAAACTCAGTTCTGAAATAAACAAAACAAAAATAATCATTCATATTTTTTATTTTATTATTAACCTGTACAAAGGAGTTAAAATTCCATATGTCACAATGATTTCAATCATTCACATATTTATCAGAATACTATTCAAAGTAACCAAGTCATAGATCAGCACAAGTGCAAATCAACAAATAAATTAATAAAAATATAATGCTTATAATCTGTGGATATTTATTGATCCATAAAGAAAATGAAATTTGCTTTAGCCTGAACCCTAGGTTCAAATGAATGAACATTATGTGCATCAACAATATCTTGATTCAAGGCTAGTTCCTATGAAGTAGTTCATTCTGAGAACTCGTCTCAACCAATAAAAAACAGACTATGATGACACTTAACCTGTGATCCTCGCTATGTAAGAAGCATAAGAAGAAGGATTCTATTCCAAGGTAGCTTGGACATAAAGGACAGATTGTGTTGGTCAAGCAATAAAAATTTAAAGAAGAGCTAGGTGCATGGATGAAGTGGTAGAAGCATTGCTTGGCAAAAAGCCCCGAGTTCAAACCACAGTACCATCACTAAAAACAAAAATTAAAAATAAGGAAATTAAAATATAAATGAAGAATAAAGTGTTATTTGAAAGGAAATGTATGTAAATGGAAACAACATACTAAGTAAATGACACCAGATTCAGACAGATTTCTCGTGTTTTTTAAATATATGTAGAATGTAGATCTAAAGAAAATAATAACTGACACAAAAGTAAGAGGGAGACTATTTTGAAGCATTGGTGGATAAAATAGAAGGTGAGCAGAGAATAATGTGATAAGGTTATTGTTGCTTTGTAAAAAAAAAATGGTCCTAATGAAATCTATTTAAAAAATTGAAAGAAGTTGGGGCATCAGCATGGGAAGAAGGGATAAGAGTAAAAGATGGGTGATTATGATGAGAATTACTGAGATTTTTTTTCTTAATTTAAATACAGCTGGAAATATATACAATTCTATGTAGTATCTAAGAACATATTCAAATGGATACTTGAATATCTTAATAACAGTTATACAATTACAAAGCCCCTTCACTTTTTATCATCCAGACACCTCTGTTTAAATAGAGGAAATAGTGCGATCATATTGTCTGTGTGACCTGTTGCCTGCAAGGACTTTGCTTCCAATCATAGTCTTAGTCTTAGTTTATCTTCACATGTTTCGCAAGAAATTCCACTTACACATTTAGATGCCCTTCATTAACTATGAATGAGGTAAAGATAGGTAATAACTGAGCACTGGAAGACTCTACCATGCATACCACTGCTATCAATGCTACCAAAGTTAACAACTGGGTAATAAAATTGGAGCTGTAGACTTCTGGGCACAAATAACAGAATTTTTCTGCAGGATCAAGGATCAGTGTGAGAAATACAGTTGCTGCCAGGAAAAAAAAAAATGAGGAAAGGGGACTTACAGTGTCTTGCCTATTTCAAAAGTTCAAGGGTCACAAGCAAACTTAGAGTTTACTTTACTATAATATCAGTGTTCCATACTCATTTCTACATCACATGTATCTTTTTACCAAATTATGTGGAGCATGAAAACGCTAGGTTAATGGAACAATTATCATCTGTTTAGGTAGCATGGAGCTTATTAGATGATTTTTTTAAGCTTATTGTAGGGCTTGAATTCAAAGCACAAAGCATTGTCCTTGAACTTCTATGATCAAAGCTGGCACTCTACCACTTCAGTGACATCTCTATTTCCAGCTTTTTGGTAGTAATTGAAGAAATGGGTCTCACAGACTTCCTTACCCAGGCTAGTGTTAAGCCTCAATCCCCAGATATCAGCCTCCTGACTATTTAGATAGTTAAAGCATGATTTGTTGGCACTTATACTGGTAAATGAGATATTTAGAAGAAGCTACTAATTCCTTGACAACCTTTTATAAATGTAGAATTATAATAGCTTCCTATGGAATAAACTCCAGAACATTATAATAAAGCTTTCCTAAGGCATTTTTTAAAAGTTTACCAAAAAGTTTAAGCGGAGGGTGGGGGGGGGCGGAGGGGGGGGAGAATGGGAAGGGATGGGAAGGGAAAACGAGTAGACTACGATGCTTGATAAGAAATGTACTCATTATCTTGCCCATGTAATTGTAACCCCTCTGTACATTATTTTCACAATAAAAAATGAAAAAATGAAATAAAAAAGTTTAAGCATTGTGCTTTTATATATACTTAAACATGATTTTATTCACCACAGAAGATATCCACAAAATATAAATTCTAGTTATACTTTTTATTTAAGTATTTTACATAAGAACATTCAATGTATGAGCACCTATGAATATATTATTTAAACGTATGGAAGTGAATGTCATAATAATTTTATTATTTTTAAATGGAATAAATTATTTTTATGGAAAATTAAAAATTATCATATTTCAAAGTATAATAGCATATCCACTTTAATTAATGTTATTTTTTAACTTCTTGTGCTTTGCATTTTAAGAAGAATGAAGTTTTGTACAATGTAGATAGAACAGTTATTTGAATACAATTTTCTCATAACTTGAGATACCATTGTTATTCAGCTTAAGAATACATAGGTTAAGATGCACATGCTAATGTGAAAGAGTGTGTGTATAAAACACTTCTATAAGTTTGTGTATTGTCTATAACACAGTAGAAAAATCCAAAGAAGCTAGAATATGATATAGAATATGGCATCCATTAATATAGAACCAAATACTATTAATTTAAGGCAATTCATTGAGACAAAATACAAACTAGCAAGCCATTAACTATGGTTACAGATCAAACATAATAGACCAATGATATAGTTGTTCTAAGAAATAAAATGTCCTGAGAAATAAACTGATATATTAGGACATAAAGAATGAAAAAGGGAAATAGTTATTTTTCTAAAGAATTTTTAGGGCTGGGAAGGTGGCTCAGTGGTAGAGCGCTTGCCTTGCATGCCTGAGGCCCTGGGTTCAATTCCTCAGCACCACATAAGCAAAAAGAAAAAATCCAGAAGTGGCGCTGTGGCTCAAGTGGTAGAGTGCTAGCCTTGAGCTGAAGAGCTGAGGGACAGCGCCCAGGCCCTGAGTTCAGGCCCGACGACAGGACCCCCCCCCCAAAAAAAGAATTTTTAACTTCTATCAGGCCATTTCATCCAGAAAAAAACATTATCTTCTTATAAATAATAAGAGTCAAAGCAGCCAGTTCACCAATGAAGAAAAGGATGACTTGTCTAATAGCAAATCAATTTAAGTTTGCATTTCACTCTGTGCTTCACACCACTAGTCTGGAGACACCTGTGATTTGATAATAGCTATGACCCTGCATGATGAACTAGAGTTGTTTTGTTAAAGCAAGAACAAGATAGTGCCATGTCATCAAGCCAATTTCCATGTCACATTTTTAGGAATGAATATTTAAGGAAACACAATAAGGACCTGATAACCAGTACAAAACACATGTCCCAATACAGAGCTAGAAACAGAGCAACAGTAACCCAAGGGTTGACTGGAGACAGCAATGTCCCTTGTGAAGAATTCCTTAAAGATAAGTGATAAGCATGGAGGTGTTCCCAGGACATGTGTAGAAGTAATATCTATTCCTCTGAGAAAAAAAAAAGATCTTTAAATCAAAACTTTCTTTACCTTACACCACACAGTTCTGGTGAGAATCACATGCTATAATATATATTAGAGTAATCATGTGTAATCAAAAGATGTCTTATTGTTTTTCTTGAAGATATCACTATTATAATTATCCATGCACTATAACCTGTTTTTCTCCATTTGTTTAAAGTAATCTTTTATGTGGTAGTTCAGGCATGATGCTGAGCTTTACAAGGCCTACTTTTTAATGACTGGCAACTGCTGACCTATTATTTTCTAAATCATCAGACACAGTGAGTACATTATGTTTTAATTCTCAAACTCTGCAGGTAGCAATGGTTGCTGCTCTGTTACTCTCAGGTTTTTGTAGACTAGTCATAACATAACATTTCCCTCAACACTATTTATTTTAAAAGGACACAGAATGTGTGGGTGTTGCCAAGAAATAATAGGCAGATAAGTTACATGCAAACAGTAAAGGCATTTTCTAAACTGTTCTTTGGTAGAAATAAAATATTTATATGGTAATATGAATCAACAATGCATAGCTTTTTAACAGAGATATTCTTTGGTATTTCACATATTTGTACAGAATCAAATGGTGGATCTCAATGTACTTTTTTTTTTCAGTAGTAGATGCTGAGCCACAGTTCATAAGTGGTAGACAAGCTATTGTTCAAGGACTTAAAAATCCACGTACCCAACTCTCCCTACTCCTTGGATTCTCTCAATACTGTGTATAGTTCTGTTTAAATGATAATGATATTTCTATCCTACTCTGTCTCTATCAACAGCATCTAAAATGTTGTCATTCAAGTATTTATTAAGGCACATAAATCCAAAATTAGTCAAAGCTTTATTTAAAGCACATCAGTGATGTGAAGTGACAGAAACAAGTCTAAAATGCTCACAAAATAACAATGGGGTTACTAGATGATGAAACATTAATAAGGATGGCCTAGGTTATTATGTGGGAAATGCTTTGTGATTTTATTGGCTTATATTATATCTAATATTGTCAGATCTATACAGCATAATGAATTAATTATATACAGCATATATTATAAATTCACCCACTTTATACACACCAAAGGAGACATCTGAAAAGATCTATGTGTTCATGTTGGTACCCAAGAGAATAGTCTTCTTGGCTCTATGCCAGTGCCATGCCCCAATTGTCAGGGCATAAAGGATCTATTTGCTAAGTATATAATACCTCCTTGTAAGAGTAAAGACTGGGCCACAGTGCCCAAATACCTGATTAAATATACATCTTGATGTTGCTATAAGGTGAGGATTTAGAGGAAAAGATTAGCATTTAAATCTAATTAGTCTTGGATTCCACATGCAAGTTATAATTTTCCCTTCTGTCACTGCCTTATTTCACTTTGCATCATGTGCTCCGGATTTATCTATGTGATAGATGCATATTACCTGCTTTTTTAGTTCCTTTGACCTATTTATTTCTTAATTCTTAAAGATTATTTCCACAGCTTATAAAGAATTAAAGAGAAACTTCTCTGAAGAGGAAAGAAGAATGGCCAATAGACACATGAAGAAATGCTCAACCTTCCTAGCCATAAAAGAAATGAAAATCAAAACAACATTGAGATACCACCTCACCTCAGTTAGAATGGCAAAAATCAAGAACTCTAATAACAACAGATGCTGGAGGGGATGTGGCCAGTAGGGAACCCAACGGCATTGTTGGTGGGAGTGTAAACTTGTTCAACCACTTTGGAAAGTAGTAGGGAGTTTCCTCAAAAGACTCCACATAGAGCTCCCCTATGACCCAGCAATCCCACTTTTGGGCATTTAACCAATTGATAACAAACAAGACCATACTAAAGCTACCAACACAACTATGCTCATTGCAGCATTATTTACCATATCTAAGATATGGAACCAACCCAGATGTCGCTCAGTACATGAATGGATCAAGAAAATGTGGTATACTCTTCAATGAAATTGAAAGAGAAAGCTCACTACCGAACACGTTCTATGAAGCCATCATAACCCTCATCCCAAAACCAGGCAGAGACTCATCAGAGAAAGAGAACTATAGACCCAT
>NW_012267267.1:11843639-11868565 GCF_000151885.1 Dipodomys ordii | reverse complement strand
GGGGGGAGGCTGGGAAGGGATGTGAAGGGTAAACAAAGGAGGAGGATGCAATGCTTGGTAAGAAATGTACGCATTATCCTGCTCATGTAATTGTAACCCCTCTCTACAGTATGTTCACAAATAAAATAAATTTAAATTAAAAAAAAAGAAAATGTGGTATATATACACAATGGAATTCTATGCCTCCATCAGAAAGAATGACATTTCCCCATTTGTTAGGAAATGGGAAGACTTGGAAAAAATTTTATTAAGTGAAGTAAGCCAGGCCCAAAGAAACATAGCTCCCATGGTTTCCCTTATTTGCAATAACTAGTATATGTCTGAGACAAGCAGAAATGGTCAGGCACGTTGATGTTAGGTGAAATGAACCCCAAGACAAGGACTCAAATGTTTTTTTCTTTCTTGCTATTGTTTCTGACATATTAATAAGATATTTCTTTGTTGCTTTGTATGGCCTTCCCCCACGGTATAACCCCTGTTTTCACTGTATTTGATGTTGGTATAATTTGTGGAGGGGAAGAAAAAAAACAAAGTGTTTAAACAGGGATACAGGTGCACCTATTGCAACAATGAGATGTACAAGATGCTATGTTGAAAAACGAACTTTACAACTTTGGCCCAGGGGGGATGAGGGAAGGGGGGAAGTGGGGAGATGGGAAGGGATGGTAGTGGAAACAAAGGAGGAGGCTACAATGCTTGATAAGAAATGTACTCATTACCTTGCCCATGTAATTGTAACCCCTCGGTATGGTATTTTCACAATAAAAAAAGTCACAATTGTAGGATGTCCACTAAAAAAATATTGCTTATATAACTCTCATCAGGAAAGAAACTTTGTGAGCCTATTGAGCTAGAAGGTAAATATTCTGGTAAATATTACACAAGTTATTTCTAGTCATATTTGATTGACGAAACAAAAACAAATTGTGACTTAGATTAGATAGTAGAAAGCCAAAACTACTAATTAAATAACACTAGTGACTTGCACAGATTTTGAATGCATGGAGATTTGTGAGAATTTATATGAAGACTAACTGAAACATTTTTAGCTAGTTTTTGGTATTTTAGTAAACCAGAATGTATGGGAATCTTAAAATTAAATGCATGCTCTCATGAAATTCTAACAAGGCAGTCAACTAGAGACAAAAATTGATCCATGTCCAACTTGATCATTTACAATTAAAAGGTGTATGGAATGTAGATACATTTCATGAATCATTTTATTAATAATGAAACATTACAAAATAAAGTCACATGGAAAAGGATATTCTAAGAGTTATTAAATTTCAATAATGCAATATAATTTATTACCAACAATTGTGTTTTCTTTTTAGATCTCTTCCAATTTAATATGGCTTTAGGGAGAGGATGTTTAATTTACAAATAGATTACTCACTTGAAAACTCATTTACCTAACATTCTTTTTCATTAACACCTTTTTCTTTTTATACTTTATTTTGATTTTTAAATTTTGTATTTTTACAAGTTTCACCATGATATTTTCATATCTCACACACACACACATAAATACATACATACAATTTACTTTGGCCACATTCATGTCATATTATTCTCTTATGTCCTTTCCTTCAACTGATAAGAAAATATTACCTCTTTTACCACAGGACAGTCCTCAGACTAATATATAGTTGTTAAAAGATTGAAGGAAAACTTCCATTGCTAAATAATTATAATTTTATTAGTATTCAATAGAAACCATTGTGAGTTAGATAAATAATAGTATGTATAGAGAAGTTCTGACATTGTGTATAGTTTAATATGGTAATATCCTGAAGAAATGAATCGCATATTATTAGTCTTTACTTGAACATATGCATATAATATAGGATCTAATTACAAGAAAAAGTCTTATAAAACCATAAAAAGATGAGGTGAACAATTATACTCAAAAACTTTGAGTATAAGACTTATATTTGAAAATAACACTTCGAAAACTTCCTGGAAGGAAGAACTTAAAGAGAAACAGAAGGTATTGTATAGTGGATTGTTCATCAAAGTCAATTCACAAAGAAGATATTATTTCTGCCTTACCTGATAAATTTAGAAATATAATGGTAAAACACTAAAACCATTTCCCCTAAAATTAGGGACAAAGCAAGGAAGTTGACTCTCTTCACTTTTTAAAAAAAATATAATTTTGGAACTCCTGGTCAGAGAAATAAAGAAAGAGAAAGACATAAAATACTCAGATGATCACAAACAAGACCACACTAAAGCTCCCAGCATAACTATGTTCATTGCAGCATTATCCACTCAGTATATGAATGGATCAAGAAAATGCGGTAAATATACACAATGGAATTCTATGCCTCCATCAGAAAGAATGACATTGCCCCATTTGTTAAGAAATGGAAAGACTTGGAAAAAATTCTATTAAGTGAAGTGTGCCAGGCCCAAAGAAACGTAGGTCCCAGGTTAGGAAATGGAAAAACTTGGAAAAAATTATATTAAGTGAAGTAAGCCAGGTCCAAAGAAACATAGGTCCCATGGTTTCCCTTATTTGCAATATCTAGTATATGTTTGAGTCAAGCAGAAAAGGTCAGATAAGGTGATGTTAGGAAAATGAACCCTTAGATATGTATTTTAATGTTTTTTTCTTTCATGCATGTGTTTCTAACACATTTATAAGATTATCTCTTTGTTGCTTTGTATGTCCCTCCCCCACAGTATAACCCCTGCTTTCACTATATTTGATGTCAGTATAACTTGTGGAGGAGATGGGGAAAAACCAGTTGTTTAAAGATACAGGTGGACCTGTTGCAACAATGAGAAGTACAAGTTGTCATGTCCAAAACGAGCTTTACAACGTCGGTGTGTGTGGGGGGGGGGGTAGGGGGGGAAGGAGAAGGATTGGGATGGGGGGGATGGGGGGAGGCTGGGAAGGGATGTGAAGGGTAAACAAAGGAGGAGGCTGCAATGCTTGGTAAGAAATGTATGCATTATCCTGCCCATTCAATTGTAACCCCTCTGTACAGTATGTTCACAAATAAAATAAAATAAAATTTAAAAAAAAAAAAAAGAAACTGAACACAGAACATCCCTATGACCCAACCAGGATACCGTAAAGATACTTGAATGATTGTTGTACTATTCACAATAGCCAAGTTATGGAAAAAGCAGATTCCATACAAAGATTAGTTAACCAATAAAACGGGTTGTGTATACACAATAGAATTTTACTCACCCATTAGAAAGAGTAATATTATGTCATTTGCAGGGAAATGTATGGACCTGGAACAAATCATGCTAAGTGAGGTAAGCAAAGCTCAAAGAAACTAGTGGCACATTTTGTTCTCTTTTCTCATATGTAGAAGTTAAATCTAAAACATAACTGGACATGATACTTAACCTATACTGGAATCTAGGCATTCACACACAGTCAGACTAAAGGAGGATACCCTTAGGGGAGGAACAGGAGATACAACTTCTTTCAACATTTACAATAATACTTATCAACACAACTTACAAGAAATGGAAACCTGATTTTTTGTTGGTGATATCGTTTTGTTTTGTTTTGTCAATGTTGATGGTGGTGGCGCTTGGCTTTGCTTTTATGTCATGTTTGGGGGATTTAGGGGACCCCAGAAGAGGAGGGAGGAAGAGTTTGCAAATGCAGTCATGCGATTTCGTATAACCTATGTAGAAAATGAGCTCTGGAACTTGTGAGCCGAGATTAGAGGAGAAACTGAGGGAAAGTAAAGTAAAAGAAGAGATGGCAGTGTTCAAAATAAATGTATCCAGTACCTGACTAATGTAACAGCAACCCTTCTGTACAACATCCTAATAATAACAATAAAATTGTATTTCTTAAAAAAAGTATATCAGATCTTCTAGTCTATTCTCTACTGTTTCTTTTATCAGAGGATATCATTAGACCTGAGCACTAGGCCTGGTGTATCACTGTTATTTAATATGTAGTAAAATTATACATAAAATGCACATAGTTTACAATATTGATTTAACACCTTTAATAAATTTCATCTAAGCAACATAACATAGAATAATATCACTTATTGAATACTTTTCAAAACTATACTTTCAAGTACTATATCATTTGGATGTGCCTTAATTATACTTCTCCAATTATAAATCATATCTTAAAACAAACATAGCCCAAATACAACCTAAATTGCTGTTATTTCTTGCTTTGTAAATTCCAAATTTCACAGTTTTCCAAACTTTTAGTTTGTATTAAGTAGTTTTCTTTTTTTAATTCTTGGATTCTGATTCTTTGAAATATACATTGTATACACATAATAAGATAGATTGGGAATGGGATGCAGCTTTAAAAAGAATAATTTTTGACTTATTTACTAAGTTGTTCTTCTGGAATATCTTAAAAAAGATTAAAATTGTACTTTGTGGGCTTTGGAAATATGAGAATATTATTTTACTGTATTTAGATATGGAAGATAGAAAAGAGATAACAATATGAGATCACCACATTTTTTTCTTCAAATATCTTTGGACATCATTTTATTAGGTTATAATTCCCAAATCCACTAGAAATCTGAGGCTATGGTGATAAATGTTTTTTTTTTTTTTCATTCTTCCTTATATATCATGTGTAAGGTCCATTCCTGGATGGGGAACAGACCTCGCCCAGTACCTGCGTTACCTAGGCAACTCGGACACCTGGAAGAGGTCACATCTTAATCTGATGTGGCCACACCTTTCTCCCACCTGATCCCACTTCCCTTTACCTGGACACACCCTTCCCCGCCCCCTATCCTGTATAAGACCTAACCCAGGGCCAGATGCTTTCTTTTGCCAGCCGCGTGGAGTGCCAACCTTACCTAGTCCCAGCAGGTTTACTGAATAAACCTACCCCTTACCTGAATACCACGTGCGTGGTGCTGTACTTACTCAGCTACCTCTTTTTAAAAACCTAACATCATGGAAAACAGATTCTTAGATTTAGTCTACAAGGAATCTGAAGAAAGTTATATTTTCATTTTAGTATTTATTAACATATTTTTTCTCTGATTTGTGGCATCAGTTATCTGAATATTGGATTCCATCTTTTTTTAAAAAAAATATGGCTATCTTTATCAAGCTATTTTTTGTTGTTCTTTTTTTCTTTTTTCCCAGCTCTAGGGGTTGAACTCTGGGCCTGAGCATTGTCCTTGACCTTTTGTCCAAGGCTAGCACTCTACCACTTGAGCCACATTGTAACTTCCAGCTTTTTATGCGATGAATTGGAGCTAAGAGTCTCGTGGACTTTCCTGCTTAGGTTCGCTTTGGACCATGATCCTCAGATCTCAGCCTCTTGAGTAGCTAAGATTACAGGTATAAGCCATTGGCACCCAATTCATGTCTCAAAATAATCCTCCATATTGTAGACTTAATATTATATACTGTCAATTATGTTCATCAGTGATTCTAATTTAGAGTCAATGTTTATTATTGAATAGCTACCTCTATTATTCACTTTACCTCTATTCACTACATTATCAACTTGTGTAAATATCACCATGTTGTACTTTGATTTTATTACTTAACAAAACTTAAAGTAACTACATTTACTGATAAAATGTAAAGCTTCTTACCCTGACATTCAATGCATGGTTTTGGGAAAATGCTTTCAATATGTATATGAGCATGATCCATTAGATGAAATGAGAAAGACCATATAGGTTTTCTTTGTTCAAGTACTTCAATGGCTTTCAAGTAAAATATGTATTGGTCTGATCTGTTGAAGAAATATTTTCTAGAATGTATGTAATTGTGATATTTTTCACAACCATGTATCTATTATAAAAGCATAAAATTTCTTTTACCCATTGTTATTTGGTTTGTAGTACATTCTTACTTATATCTTGCCTTGGGCAACAATATAAATCCAAAGAACACCTGGCATCTAAGGGTGTACTTCACATCTAATTATTTAAGTCTGATCTGTCTCTTGATGATGCTCTCTGTCAGAGAACTGCATATATCCAAAAACAAGAATATGTGCGTTAGTGATGCCCCTTCATCAAGAGATGTGAAAGATTTTTTTGTAAGTCATTGAAATTGTGGGTTGTTACCAGGACAACAGTGACAAACCTGAGAATACAGAGTTTAGGTAATTCAGAAATTTTACATATTTTCAAAGTAAATCTGAGACATGTGGCACATGGAACACATTTTAGAAATCATTCAAGTCAGCCTAGGGGTTGTTGAAAGTATCAATTTCATTGATACTTTGCTTGTGTTTTGCTTGAGACCACAGGTATACTTGAAAAACCTAGCAGTCATTCATCTAGCACGGCTAAGCTCTGCTCTGCTCACCATTCCTATTCTTCAGTTTGTGAGGAGGGCATTTTTTCCAGGCAATTTGAAGCAGTCTACAATTCTTCTCTTGCATGAAAACAATCCAATAAAACCGCACACCCAGAGGGCTCTGTTTCGCCTATTTCCTGTTACTGAATCCGAGTCCCAGGATGTAGTACTCTAATGCTTTCCAACTCTTCCTTCTGCTAGGACTGCTGAGAAATTTATTTGATAAGTGATGCAAACCAAAAGAAATACTAATAGGGGAATAGGAAAATGCAGTCATTTGAATTTTCTTCCTGCTTCATAAGGCACATTGAATGCAGCATGCAGTGTAGTACCCTCTCTCAGGTCAGTGAATAGCCCATATCGCCTCACCACATGAAGGAAAGCACACCTGTACTAGGTTTTAATCTGCTGATTTTTTTTGATAGTTGATGCCAGCATATTTGGTTGTAAGAAATTCTCTTATTGTCTTACAGATTTTTAACAAATTTTCTGAGATCCCTACTATAATTTCCCTTCCTCCTCCTCTTCCTCCTCCTCCTCCTCCTTTTGTGTGTGTGTGTGTGTGGTCAGTGGAGATCTGGAGAGAACACTGGCTGGCTACCAATTTAACCTGAAAATCCAAAATGACCTGATTTAGAAGATTGTAAAGACTCACAGGAACTAAATAACAACTAGCATCTGTGGAGAGAGAGATGAACAGCCTTGAGTGGAAAAAAGGAAGTAAACAAGCAGTGGGTAGTAAGCAGAACCATTATAATGTTAGTTGTGTGAGTCTCTGCAGGAGATGGTAGACCCTGCAGGAAACTGCAGTGGAGATTAGGATATGCCCTGCGAGTAGAAACAAGCCTATTGTGACTAAGAAACTTGTCTTAAACATTCAAAGCTGGTTTTTAAAAGAAATCAGAAATAATTCATTGTATTCATGAAGCATATCAAAGGCAACTGGAAAGAAGTTTTGACATAAATAATCATTGTAAAACTCAAAGAGTACAAATTTCTCAAAATGCAGCCTGTCTGGAATATAAAGGCTGTCTTATAACATAATTCTTATTACCATATTCCTTAACAACTCTCATCTAAAGAGGAAAAAGAAAATTCTGAAATTAATTCCTTACAATGCCCTTGGCCAAGAGATGAAATAAATTTTCTCACTCCTTTCTTGCATATAGGGAAATTGAGGCATTTGAATCATGTAGAATAGACATATTATTAGCATTTTATTATCATAATTTTAGGGGTGAAGGCATATGGTATTTTATGGGTTTTCTTGGCAATACATTTTGAGCTTTCTAAATTGACAACAGTAATATTCTCCCACTTGAATCAAATTCATTCGCCTCATTCGCCTTTCTAAGACAATAACAAACAAACATGCATCTTTGTTAGAAATACCTCCAGGCTTAAATTGAGGAAATGCCTGTCTCTGACTGATCACAGCCAAAAAGGAAAAGATTTCACATGTAATCTGATGTTGCTCTTACAGCAGATGTACTAACTCCAGCAACGCTGACAAATAAAAGTTACTTTTTAAGGGAAATGACGGAAATTCGTTTTACAAATGAAATTGCTATCTTTGCTATTATTATCTGGCAAATGACATAATAGAAAAGCTTTCTCCAGCATGTCCACAGCTAATGGTTACGCTTTCTGCTTACAGCATAAGTGGTAATGGCATTTGGTTCCCTTAGGAAGACTGAGGAAAACTTGACATGAATGGGAGCACATGCTTTGACTGTCTTAGTGAGCAATCATACAGTTGAGCCAGAGCTCATGCTCCATTTTAAGCCTTATGAACTCCATTGAACCATCTTCAGCTGTGTACATCACATTTATGTTTTTTGGAACATTTTAAATGGTTCTAATGAACCCTTGAATACATTTAGTGGTTCATTAAATGATATTAAATGAGATAGGGTTTTAAGCATAAGAGTTCTTAGCTGCAACACAGTAATGAGCACTTTACACAAATTGCTAACCTCATAAAGGAACGTGGATCTAATTTTATTATTTCCAAATTTAAGATGCAGTAATTAAGTTACCTATGCTAACTCATGTGCACGGTTCCCTAAGAGTGGTGTCCTACCACAAGTTTTAATATGAAACATGAATAAAAATCAACAAGGATAAATTTATAGAAAAACAAATCATGATCCAATAGAGTCCTAGTATGATTTATGAATCCCTGTCTGTGTGCATATGAATCTGTTTGCATATGGGAAAATTTAAATATTTATTTAATTTTTTTTCAGGAAACTTATATACCTTTAGGAATCATGAGGCAAGTTAGTTAAATTAGAAAAAAAAATATAGCATGTTTCCTGGTGAGACCTAATTTTCACCAACCCAGGAACTAAATAGTGTATGTGTGTGAGTGTGTGTGTATGTGTGTGTGTGTGTGTGATAGAAAGAGAAAGAGAGAGAGCGAGAGAGAGCAAGTATATGCATGCATGTGTATGTGTATGTTTGTGTTCACACGAGACATGTTATTTTCAGGAAAGAACTTCACTATGACTTTGAAACTAACTGGTAGGATCTTTTCTCACTAAGCTGTTAACAATTGACAAAAGAAGCTGTATCACGGCTTATTTCCCCCAAAAATAATGAATTCACAAGGCCATGCACTTCATCTCAAAGACACTGATAGAAGGTCAGTTGGAAGCACCACAGTACCCCATTGTTACAAATTGTAGGGGTAGTTAGTGATGAATGACATGTTCAACATTCAATTTTGGTTCATTTTTGGTAAACTGAGTTAATACAATGGAATCATAGAATGCAAAGTTTATAGTTTCCAAAGTGTGGAAAGAGCATGGAGCAGGATAATGCCTTTCTTAATCACACAAGCCCTCAATAATTTTCTCAGAAGTTGTTTGTTGGCGAGGCTGGTGAAATTGCATTCTTAATATCAAAATTGAGCTGGGGAATTGGAGCTAAAAAACATTATAATTAAAATGCAAACCCTATCATTTTGATTTCTGTGACACATGAACCAGTCATTACTGCAGTGGCTGAGAATCAGATTCCCTGGGCCCCAAATTTGACCCACCCAGTACCCAATTCTAGTTTTGTCCCAACTTTCTAGAACATTTTATCAGGTGACCTTTTGAATACCTTAAATTGGAAGAAAGGAAAGGTTAAGAGAGAGAGGGAGAGAGAGAGAGAGAGAGAGAGTTTTACCTGCCACTGGGGCCTTGCTGGGATATTATTTCAATAGTGTTTTAGAAATACCTTTTTCTGAAATAACATGTGGAGTGGAACTATGCCTCAAGCCTTAAAGTAATTATGTATGGTTTACAATTGATTGCTATAAGACACTCACTGAAAATAAAATTTGTCCAGTCATTTGCAGAGAAAGTCAACTCCATATGGCTGACTTCTGTTTTGGTGATTACAGTTCATATATTATAAATCACTATGTGGTAAGGCATGAATATTGTTTTGAGAGATGAAGTTCCTGGAAACTTCTTAACTTCTCTAGATGACATGATTCTCAAATAATAACTCATTAACTTTGTGTTGTACTACAATCCCAACCAAGTGTCAACCATGTCTCCAGCCCTATAATATAGTTTAGCATCAGAGGTCACTGGGCAATTGAATTATTGTGGTCTTCTACAATTAAACAGTAGTATTCAGACCCTAAAGATATTTAGCAGGCAATTCTGGTTGCTCTTTTTTCTTCTACCAAAAGAGATATGTCACTTTCATACTTTAAGAGAGACTGTTGGTCATTATTCCGCAGGTTTCAATTTTCCTTTTTAAAAAATTTTATTGAAAAGGTGATGAGCAGGGCGGTTACAGCTACATAAGTAAGGCAATAAATACATTTGTTTTTAATCATTGTTACCTCATCCCTCTTTATTACCCCCCCTGCTACCCTCCCCCCCCCCCGGAACCCACTCAGCAATCAACTGCGACTGGAGGCAAAGGCTGCTTCTGCCCCCCCCCCCCCCCCCCCCCCGACAAGTTGTAATGTTCATATCCAACATTGTGTCAAGAGTGATTAGGAAAGGCAAGTTGTTTGGATTCAACTCTTAACGTATAAAATATTTTTTCCTGATCAGTTTCCTTGGTTTAATTTAAAAAATGGAGATCTTTTCCAGGTGTATATTGCTTTCAGAAACAGTTTTGGTGCTACTAAGAATACTTGTATTTTCTTATACTGTGATATCTCTAAGTAGAGTGGAAGTAGTGTATTATAATCAATATCTCATTTTTTTCTACAATTTTTTGGGGGGTCCGGTCGTGGGGCCTGAACTCTGGGTCTGGGTGCTGTCCCTCAGCTCTTCAGCTCAAGGCTTGCACTCTACCTTGTGAGCCACAGTGCCACTTCCGGCTTTTTTCTTTTTTCTTATGTGGTGCTGAGGAATCGAACCCAGGGCCTCACGCTCTATCACTGAGCCACCTTCCCAGCCCCTTTCTACAATTTTTTTTTAGTTGTGTACTTAAAGATCACCTCTTTAGGACTAAAGTTTACCAAGTAAGTTTCCAAATGTCTTCTCACCAACATTGTGTAATTCATGGTAGCACATAAAAACATCCTAAATGCCTATTAGCCATGAGGTACACTAAAGAAATAATGTAATTTAGTTGCTTGTATTTACCTAGTCAGGAATTGTTTACCATATTTTATAGATTAAATAAAAACACTTAGTCTTAAATATATCAAATTACACATCTAAGATAAAACTGTTGATGAAGAAGGCAATTATAAGTATTCATTTTACTATGTTGCATTTAATATAAATCTGTATTTATATGTTATTAACCATGTCATGATTATCAAGGTCACACATCTCTGTGATAAAAATAAATGTCTTATTTTCTGAAGGCAAATTGTGATTGCTTCTAAAAAAGGCATAAGGGACCAAGGAGCTATTCTTCTGTCAGAGTCAGGCCCAAGTTGGAAAATGGGATAATCTCTAGTATTATCCCTGATACATTAGACTCCATCTAAAGGGGGGAGAGGAGAGCCATAATGACATTAAATGAGTTGAGATGGTGTCTATATGACTCCCCATGTGCTTTCTCCATGACTCAAAAAGCAAAAAGTCTCAGCAAGACAACTGTTGTGATAACTACAGCAACTAGCCCTGAAAGAGGGAAAATCTGCTTAAGCAGACAGCAAAACAACACATTAATGCTAGCAGAAGAAGGAAATGCCTCAACCTGACTCTAGGCAGTGAGTCAGAGGACATCAGCTGGATGGTTGCATGCTACATTGTCAATGAGGAGAGGAGCCTGGGAATCTTAGTTTCTCTATTTACCTGTATCTCCCTTCCTTTGTATCTGTTCTCCCATTCAAATATTTACAGTAGCTGTAAGTATCAGGCCCCCCTTTGGTCATCGGCTCCACCCAGACCTGAGCTCCTCCCAGCCCTGGAGTTCCCATCATACAGCTGGCCCCTCCCTCTCTCCACCCAGACCCACCTGAACTCCCATCTACCTCACTTCCTACCCACAGACCCTGCTGCTACCAAGATAGTAGAGGGTGCCATGTGCTCCCTCTCTGGGGGAATTATGGCTCCTCTAATAAACCTTGTAATAATCTTTCGCCTGTGCCTGCCTGCCTCAGCATGATCCCCTGGGATGGCTGTGATGGATGCTTTCATTGGTGGCCCATACAGGGATAGGTTCCCTGGTGGATTTACTACCTCCTCCACTTCGGCTGGGAGGTCTTACCAGCTGCCCCAGGACCTAACCTGAGGTCCTACATTCCGTCACCAGAGGACCACCAAGGTAACTTTCTCCTGACCAAGCGCTCTACTTGCTGCCCATTCAACACTGGATAATTAAGTCCTGCCCCCAGGTAAGTGAAAAGTCTTATATTTAATTGTGAAAAAAAAAAAAAGACCAAGTATCTAGCTGATGGCTTCCATGGCCAATGGCCTCCGTGGCCAAGGGATGCCATGGAGAAACATGACCGGCATTTCCCACTGGTTGTTTACCATTTTTTGAGCCAAATTCACTGTCAAGGATGCTCTGCAGCACGAGTTTGGTTTCACATCGCTTACCATAAAAAAGGACACAACTAAATGTCTTTACAATCAAATTTGGCCCCAAATTTAAAACTCCACTTCTGTGAGCACTCAGGAAGATAAAACTCTCTCTCTTTCTCTCTCTCCCTCTTAACCTTTCCTTTCTTCCAACTGAAGGTGTTTAAAAGGTCAATTGATAGTAAAATGCTCTAGACAATTGGAACAAATTGAGAATTGGGTACTGGGTGGGTGAAATTTGGGCCCCAGGGAACTCCCACTCAGCACTCTTCAATACAAGTATTTGCTAGGCTAAACCCTGGACAAGTGTAGCCCAGCAATAATTTGTTTATACTCATTGAGATAAAAGAATGGATGAGTTTAAGTTTAAACTTCTCCTCTGCAGGGCCCCCTCCCCTGTGGGATCCCTCCTCTGTGGGAACCCCTCCTCTGTGGGTCCCCCCCCTCTGGGACTTCTCCTTTGGGGGGGAGCCTCCCCTGAAGGATCCCTCCCCTGCGGGATCCCTCCTCCTTGGCAGGCCCCCTCTTCTGCCTTTGTGATGCAGAGTGGAACCTGAAACTCCACGTGTGCCAGAAGCAATGCACCCCACTGTCAAAATCTTCAGCTCTCTGTAGCATTGACCATGTGGCAGATGCCCCATCTTGGCATCGTGGGAGCTCAGCTGCTGTTCCATGCCAACTCAACTTCGTGCCAACTCAACTTGATTCTGTGACCCTTTCCCCCAAACCTGACCAGCTCAAGTACCATTATGCCATGCCACATGTCTGTTCATGTCTTGTCTTCTGTTTACTAAAAGTTTCTTGTTGTTGGCAAAGTTTTGTATTTTAAACTGACCATGTGGTTCCATCATAATTAGGCAAAGTAAGTTTAAAAAAAATCTTTAACTGCCGATTTTAAAATCTAAGCTTGTTCTATAATCTGTACACAAATATGTCTGTCTGTCTATTTGTCTATATGTAAATAAACAGTTATGGTTTCAGGTTACCAACTACTCTGCATACTAAAAATTAAATGGAAGCTGTGATTTAATCTAAATTGCTTTAAAACTTTGTGACCTGACTATAAGCCAAAGGAAAAAAAACAGGCAGTTTTAAAAGGCCTTGGGAAAGAAGGTAGAAAAGATAGTTTCCTTTACAAAATAAATGAGATTGGTAATTAAGTTGGCTGTGATTTATGTCATTCCTATGTTCATCTATGCTAAGATTTAAATATTGTACCTCTAATCATGGCTAGTAAACTAAGGCTAAGGTTTTAATTCTCCATTTTCTAGCTTGTGCGCTGATCAACTCTCTTTAAGATCAAGGGGCCAGAGTGACTCAAGATGCAGTATGCTCCTGTGAATGGGAAATACCCAGGAAACAAAACAAAGTTGTCACAGCTGCCTAAACTAATGGTACTGGCTTGCAAAAGCCAGTGTGAACCCAGTCTTTAACCAATATATATAGAATGTTGCAGGTAACCAGCGTGAGGTGCGACAGCCCACACATGCTGGGAAATTCCAAGTCTTGCCCAGACTCCAGCCTTGCTCCATCACACATGACCAAAATCTGCTGATTGGGGTGGGGGGGGGAAGAATAAACACAAGCCACTTTAGATATTTGTTTCTGTAATGTTAATCCCCACAAGTTAGACCATAAGGGGTGTATGAGCAAAAGATATAGGTTGACTTCTACGCTATTTTACAATTGTATGTATTTCTAAAGGAAAAGAAATGCTAAGTCTAGATCTTGGTACAGTGCTAGTACATTAAAAAAAACTGATACTTTCCTAAAGGTAACTCAGACTGCAGAAAAAGCGGCCAGTTTAAACCTTTGGCCAAGACATATTCGGTGTTGCTCAGTTTCAATGGGGCAATTAAATGCAAATTAAAGTGGCCTTTAAAAGGGGGGTAAAAAATGAGGTCCCCTTTGTGAAAATTTAGGAAATTGTGGGGAGTGGCTGGCTTCCCAGACAAAGTTTAAAATTAATATTGTCCTAAAGGTTTCTTTAAAAGTCTGAAAAGAATGATTGCTTAAGTGCTATTCCAGTTTGCCCTTATAGATTTTTTTGTTTTCGTTTTTTTGTATGTGAGGGACAATTTAAATCTCAACCCCCTTGTATCTGCTCAAAGTCCTAATTGGCAGTGACTTTTGAGCTGGCACCAACCACATAAATTCATCTGTTAAGAGGAAAGCTTGTAGATCTGAAATTATATCCTTATTGAGATCTGTCTAAAGGCCTACACAGGTAGGCATTGTTGGGGCCACTAGAAATCAAATTCCTAAGCCAGCCAGAAAATGCTTTTACAAACCAGAATGTTAAACAGCCTATGCAGCCGTAGCCCAAGAAAAGGTCTGTACATTTGTTAAAAATTAAATGTTGTATATAAGCCATTTAAACAGGTTGCCCAGAGGCAGCAGGTGGTAGTTAGAGTGCCAATCAGTTGCAGTTTAAAATAAATCTACTGGGTTTCATTAGAAAATCCTGGGAAATAACTGTTAATCAATTGTTAAAAAGTTATAGGTAGCCTCCGATCTCCTCGTTGCTTTCATTGGCTTTTGTAACAAAGACTTCTCCTGCCACAGTTCAAAGCCATCCCAGGCACAAAGAATTCCTCTAAAACTCCATCTCCCAGCTATTCAGCCTAGAGCCAGGCTGTAAGCATGCATCCAGACTCACCAAGTATCCAGATGAAGATTGAACGTGGCATTGTGACTCTAAGTGGTAGAGCACTAGCCTCGAGCAGAAGTGCTCATGGACAGTGCCCAGGCCTTGAGTCCAAACCTGGTAAATGTCAACTGGGACAAGCTTTACCAGCAATGAACACTGAGAAAACCATGGAGAGGAGTAAGAGTCACTTTATGCTCACCCTTTCAAAATTAGAGCCAGGAGATCAAAGGAAATAGTTGTTTGCCCACCTAATGTCCATACCTGTCTACCTTCTAACTAGATAGAAAGTTACAGTCTTGGTAGCTTTAGTATGGTCTTGTTCGTGATTATTTGGTTAAATGCCCAAAAGTGGGACTGCTGGGTCATAGGGGAGCTCTATGTGGAGTCTTTTGAGGAACCTCCATACTACTTTACAAAGTGGTTGAACAAGTTTACACTCCAACCAACAATACAGTATGGTTCCCTTCTGGCCTCATCCCCTCCAGCATCTGTTGTTATTAGAGTTCTTGATTATAGCCATTCTAACTGGGGTAAGGTTGTATTTCAATGTTGTTTTGATTTGCATTTCTTTTATGACTATGGAGGTTGAACATTTCTGCATGTGTCTATTGGCCATCCTTCTTTCCTCTTCAAAGAAGTTTCCCTGTAAGTCTTTAGCCCACTTATTTATCAGGCAGTTGTTTCTTTGAGGATTTGTTGTTGTAGAAGAATGGATCAAGAAAATGTGGTATATATACACAATTGAATTCTATGCTTCTATCAGAAAGAATGACATTGCCCCATTTGTTAGGAAATGGAAAGACTTGGAAAAAAATTCTATTAAGTGAAGAAAGCTAGGCCCAAAGAAACATAGGTCCCATGTCTGAGACAAGCAGAAATGGTCAGATAAGTTGATGTTAAATGAAATGAACCCCAAGATAAGGATTCAAATGTTTTTTCTTTCTTGCTGTTGTTTCTAACATATTTATAAGATATTTCTTGGTTGCTTTGTATGTCCCTCTCCCATGGTATAACCCCTGTTTTCACTGTATGTGATGTTGGTATAAATTCTGGAAGGGAAAGGAAAAAACAAATTGTTTAAATAGGGATACAGGTGGACCCATTGCAACAATGAGATGTACAAGATGTTAAGTCCCAAATGAACTTTATAACTTTGGCGCAGGGGTTGGGGGGGAGGAGGGAGGTGGTGGAGGAGTTGGGAAGGGATGGTAAGGGGAAACAAAGGAGGAGGCAACAATGCTTGATAAGAAATGCACTCATTACCTTGCCCATGTAATTGTAACCCCTCTCTACATCATTTTCACAGTAAAAAAGAAAAGAAAAGAAAGTTACAGTCTTGCCTTTGTTACTTGCTATTTGTATTTTTAGTAGCCTCTGACTGGTTCTCCCAACCAGTCCATTATGCTCTCCCCTACTCAGTTGCCTAAAAGACCCTAGACACCCCTTCCTGCCTTCCTGCTCCAAGTCCAGTTATTCCTCCTTCCCTGTGATGGGCTGCAACAGTGATAATACTCCAAATGGAACGTTTCTGGTCCATGGCCAATGTGTTCCATGTCATTCATGTTAACTGACCTTGTCACCTTGTCAACTTTTTGCCTGATCTTTCCAAAAGTCTCTTTCAACAGGATAACATCCCCCGCCCAGGATAGCACCTGGGAACAAGCCAAAAGAGTCCATGACACCTGTTGGCTCTGGTACCTTTAAGTATCTCTGCTACCTCCTCCTCAGGTTACTGTGATCCTAAAGCAGGAAAGGTCTTACTCCCCCTCCTCCAGGATGCCAGGATTTGGGTACCATGCTATGTCTCCAATCTGAAACAGAAAAGGCAATTTCAGGTCTTTGATAGCCACTTCTGGAAATCAATCCCACCATGGCATATCCTTCTCTTGGTGTTCTAACAACAATTTTTGCATTTTATTAATTGTGTCTTGAATGTTAGATTAACTATTGTCTTGGGAAAAAGGAGGACCTTTACCAACCACTGTCAAGCAGATGTTTTGCTGAGCAACAAACCAGGGACCCCTGAGTACTTCACTCCTTTACACCAGAAAGTAGCTCCAAAAGAAATGACCTCCTCCCATACCCCCCTGGCCTGGTACCCCTATTTTTATTAAACAACAGAGTGGAGAATGTAAGCATTATGCCCACCTTTGGACCTCAGCTCCACCCAGACCTGAGCTCCTTCCAGCCCTGGAGTTCCTGCCATACAGCTGGCCTTTCCCTCTCTCCACCTGAACCCCCATCTACCTCACTTCCTACCCCCAAACCCTGCTGCTACCTAGGTAGTGGAGGGTGCCATGTGCTCCCTCTCTGGGGAATATATGGCTCCTCTAATAAACCTTGTAATAATTTTTCTCCTGTGTCTGCCTGCCTTTGCGTGGTCCCCTGGGATGGCTGTGATGGATCCTTTCAGTAGCAATTTGCAAAACATGAAGGTTGCACTTATAACACAACAAAAATATAGATGCATGTACTAGCTACTCTTTTTTTGGGGGGGGTCTTGGGCACTGTCCCTCAGCTCTTCAGTTCAAGACAAGTGCTCTACGACTTGAGTCACAGCGCCACTTCCAGTTTTTGAGTGGTTAATTGGAGATAAGAGTCTCATGGACTTTCATGCCCCGGCTGGCTTTCAACCAGGATCCTCAGATCTCACCCTCCTGAGTAGCTAGGATTACAGGCATGAGCCACTGGCGCCGGGCTCTAGCTACTCTTGAATGGAGTAAACATATTAATATTCAATCTATTCAGGGACATTCTTGAACACTCATTATCTTCTGAAGGTTTTTTTTTTTTTGCAAAAAGCAATCATATAAGTAAATGCCCTTTTTTGAGAGTCAGTTAATTAAGATTCAATTATTAGTTGCTTTATTTTACTGATAAAAGTTGTAATACTACTCCTCTGTCATTTACATAGAGCTTTTCTTTAAAGTAATGCTACAGAAAATTTGTCCTTTACAATAGAAAATTGATTGTTTGAAGTCACCTTAAAATCCTTCCATAATCCCAACATTCTAATATGAAATCTGTGTGATATTTTATTTTCATATTCACACCTGTATATATGTTTGTATTTCAACCATGTTATAGACTTTTTAAAAAATTAATAGTGTTTAGTCCTAATTCTTAAAACCAAAGATTTTTTTAAAATTTATAATAGTAGAGTAATAACAGTAAGTTAATGGGAAAGAATACATGGCTTAGTCCTGGTTGTTGAGAAAGACTGCTCAAATTTTAATCTTACCTGAATCACTTCAGAACTCTGTGGCATAAACTAGCCAGACCAGGAAGCATAGAATACCTTTATGTATATATACTGTATTTTCATGATCCATTCATCTACTGAGGTGCATCTGGGTCATCTCATATATTAGCTATGGTAAATACTCCAACAAATGGAAGAAAAAAAAGAAGTTTTTTTGTGTGTGTGTGTGTTTGCAATTATTTCTCCGCCCCACCTTAGGTTTATTCCCTGTTGTCACTGTTTTGTATTTATATAACCTTCATATTGTATATATATATATATATTTATCTGATTTGGGGAATGGAAGGAGAATCACAGAAACAGTGTGCAGCAAAGGGTAAACTAATGCAACTATGATACTAGACATTATGTTGGAAATAAATTTAAAGCTTGTAGGGAGAGGGAAATAGGGAGGAAATGGGAAAAAATGAGGAAGGTGGTAACTTTTCAAGAAGAAATGTACTAATTTCCTTATGTAACTGTAACTTCTCTGTACCTCACCTTTACCGTTTTGGTTTTTTTTTTTTAAGAGCAGGCAATCAAGCCTTTGAGATTCTTATCTCCAAGTAATCACCAAAAAGCTGGAAATAGTGATGTGGCTCAAATGGTAGAGTTAGCCCTGGGCAACAAAAGCTCAGGGACAGCAACCAGGCCCAGAGTTCAAGCCCAAGGAAAACCTCCAATAAAGAAAATAAAAGAAAGAAAGGAAAAGAACCCAGAATTTTGTGGCATTCGAAAAATTTCTTAAATACTGTATAGTATATAATATCTAATAATATGCTATAAATTCATGTCCATAAGTCCTTTAAGTTATGCTTAAATTAATTACAATTTATCATTTCTTTTTAAAATATAATTGTACTATTATTAAGATGTATAGAAATGTTACATTTCACAAGTCAGTTAATGAGTACATTTCTTTTTGGACAATGTCACCCCTTCCTTCACTTTCCCCCAGATCATAATTTTTTAATTGAGAAAGAGACTAGAGACAAACAATTCATTACCTGATTAATTAATTAATTTTTGTAAGTACTGAGGTTTGAACTCAGTTCCTCAAGCTTACTAAATGTTCTTAAGATTAAGACATACTTCCAACCCTGATTTTGCTGGCTATTCTTTCAGATAGGGTTTTGCTTCCTGCCTGGGATCATATCTAGGCACAATCTGCCTATGTTAGTGTTCTAATCTGGCTAGGATATCAGGTGGATGCCATTATATCCAGCCAGTCTCATGATTGTTAATGGCCAAGTTGGCTACTAATCTCCATTCTCTGGAATTTAGACTTCCAAGTAGAAGGGATTACATGTGTAAACCAGTGGAATTAGGCTTAATTTTTGAGTATGTGTTACCACTGATGCCAGTCAGATACTTTTGACTCTATTATTCCTATCATTAAGGCACATTACTTTCCCAGGACATTACTTTTCCCTAACTCCTTGCATTCCAGTGTAAATCTGGACTATTTTTGAATCCTCTTTTGTCTGTAGTTATCCCTAATCCTTCATTCTAGCTCCGATGATCCAAGATAGTCTTACTTTTCCTCCTTATAATCTCCAATCAGATATTTATATCTTGAGTTGATTTATCATCTATTAGATTCTCTTTTTCTATGATGTTTCTACTTCAAAAGTGTGTAGTGTTTACATTACACATTTTCACAGTCTATCCTTAACAATTTAAATGTACAAATAAAAGCTTTTCACCATTCACCTTGCTTCTTTAATTCCTCTTTTCCTCATATTGAAACTTCTGTTTTCTTTCTGGTTTGCACTTTTTTCCTCATGTGATCTCCTGGGATGGGATAGAAAGGTGATATGGCTGGGTTCACTCTTGTAATCCTAGCTAATCAAGAGGCTGAGATCTGAGGACTGTAGTTCAAAGCCAGCACATGCACAAAGTCTGTGAGACTCTTACCTCCAATTCACACCAGAAAATCAGAAGTGGTAGTGTAGCTCAAAGTGGTAGAGTACTAGCTAGCCTCAAGGAAAAAGAGCTCAGGAATAGCTCCCAGGCCTTGAATTCAAGCCCCATAGCTGACCCTCCCCTCAAAAAAGATGGTATGTTCTCTAATTTTTAGGTAACCTGGAATCTCTCTCTCTACTCTGAGAGGGGCATGAGTGGTAGTTCTTTGTTTTTGCTTTATTTTGTACGATTTAACATTTCTTAATTTTTCTACCATTTACCTAAAATTCTTCAGTGAACATTCTTCTAGCTATTCTTCAAAGACCTATATTTTCCTTAACACGAATTCCCATGTAAAGAAATCATGATCATGCATGTTGACCATTAAACAACTGTTGATATCTAAAGCAAAATAACTTTCTAGAATCATTATAACAATATATAGCTCCTTTAATATTGTATCAAACTTCACAGAAATGCTGACATAACACCCACATTGTTTGCTTAATAGATTTATTGGCATATGCTATCACTAGTGAGAGAAACTATGAAATCTTTGTTTCTGTTTTTGGTTTACTTCACTGCTTTCCAAGTTTTTCCATTTCCTTCACTTCGAAATGAATTAGCTGAATTATAATAGATGCTATAGAGAGTTTATATAGTACTTTTTTTTTGTCAGTCATGTGTCTTGAACTCTGGGCCTAGGTGCAGTCCATGAGCTCTTCAGCTCAAGTACTCTACCACTTGAGCCACAGCACCACTTCTGCTTTTCTGGTGGTTAATTGGAGATAAAAGTCTATGGACTTTCCTGCCTAGGCTGGCTTTGAACTGTGATCCTCAGATCTCAGCCCCTGAGGGGCTAGGATTACAGGTTGAGCCACGTGTGCCTGGCTACATTTTAAAAGACTAGGTCAAAGTTCAACAAAGCAAGTATTAAAAAAATGGATACTTTCAAGGGAGGTGAGGGTGGAGTCAAAGGGAGAGGGTTAGACAATGTAGTGGTGAGGGAAAGGAACATAATGATGAACTAACTCCTTGTATATGTCACAAAATTCAGAAAAGGAGGGTGAAATTGTTAAAGGGAGTGACACAGATCAAAATGCATTGTAGTATTTACTGCTTTCTTTCTTTTTTAATGTAATTTTATTGCAAAGATGCTGTACAGAGGGGTAACAGTTACATGAGTAAGGCAATGAGTACATTTCTTCTCAAGCATTCTTACCCCCTCCCTTGTTTTTCTCCCATTATCCCTTCCTTTCCCCATGGACCTCACTCCCCCTGACCCCAGTTGTAAAGTTCATTTCCAATATACTGTCTTGTGGGTATCTTTGTTGCAATGGGTCATCCTGTGTCTTGGTTTCAGAGTTTTATTATTCCCCTTCACCTCCTAAACAATGTAGGGTAGCAAAATCAAGTACAGTGACAATTAGGGGATATACCATAGGGGGAAGAACATACCAAGGAAACAAAAACAAATGACATAATACATTAAAAACAATAACCACAACAAAGAAAGATCTCAAAGGAACAACTGCCCCATTAATAAGTGAGCTAAAGACTTAAAGAGAGACTTCTCTGAAGAGGGAATAAGAATGGACAATAGACAGATGAAGAAATGCTCAACTTCTCTGGCCATAAAAGAAATGCAAATCAAAACAACATTGAGATATCACCTCACCCCAGTTAGAATGGCTATAATCAAGAACTCTAATTAAACAACAGGTGATAGAGGGAATGTGGCCAAAAGGAATTGTTGGTGAGAGTGTAAACTTTTCCAACCACTTTGGAAAGCAGTATGGAGGTTCCTCATGGAGGAACCTCCACCTAGAGCTCCCCTATGACCCAGCAATCCACTTCTGGGCATTTACCCAAATAATCAGAAACAAGGCCATAATAAAACTACTAGCACAACTATGTTTATCTCAGCATTATAAGATATGGAACCACCCAGATGCCCCTCAATAGATGAATGTGAGATCTGTATCTATATATATAGGAATTGTATGCTTCCATCAGAATGACACTACCATGTTTATAAGGAGATGGAAAGACTTACAAAAAAAATCATATTAACTGAAGTAAGCCAAACCCAAAGAAATATAGGTTCCATGGTTTCCCTCATTTGCAATTATTACTATACATCTAAGACAATTTTATCAGATAAGCAGAAAAGCTCAAAAGCTATGTACATATGACCATATAAGATGATACTAAGTGAAATGAACTGCAAGATATGGACACATATTGCTTTCTTAATGACACTTCCCTTGTACAACTACTTAAAGATAATAATAATAAAAGTTTAATTAAAAATTCACAGAAATGAGCAGGGAGCTCGTGGCTCACGCCTATAATCCTAGCTACTCAGGAGGCTGAGATCTGATAATTGCAGTTCAAAGCCAGCCCTGGCAAGAAAGTCCATGAGGCTTTTCTCCGATAAGTCCCTCAGAAAACCAGAAGTGGAACTGTGGCTCCAGTTGTTAAGCACTAGCCTTGAGCTAAAGAGCTCAGGGACAGCACCCAGGCCCAGAGTTCAAGCTCCACAAAAAAATCACAGAAATGGATTAACTACAATACATTTTGAAACTTAATCATTATTTTCTGTAGTAAACTTCAATCACAATGCCTACATAGAATCTCCAGTAACATGATTTCTTTGAAAATTCCAATGAATAGGCTACAAATTCAAAGGAATGGAAAAGTTTACAGTAAAATGAACACAGAATTCACATGGCAGTTACTGAGGCCACATCATTATTGTATATTAACTGTTAAAAGTGTACTTCTCTTATAAAATTACATTTCATAATTTTTGCAATATATACAAAGTTTGAAAGGAAAGTTGAATTGTTTGATAAGTAATTTTCATCGGTATATAATAATTTGAAAACAATGGTATAACATCAAAAAAGCCTCCCTTTTTAAATAATATACTGAAAGTTAAATATGTCATTTTAAAGAAAGATATATAAATCAAAGTTTCTCCAAAAGCAATATGCTTTGCAGGTATTTCTAGTATAGTAACATATCTTCTAATAATGTTTTTATTCAAAAAGCAAAGTCTTAGCTTAGGTTTTACTAATTCACTTTATATACCTGCTTACTGTATTTGGCTTCCATCCAATAATATTAGCTACCCTGTGCATACATACAGATAATCCATGCTTCAATAAAAATAATAAGCATTTTCTCTACCAGTATGTATTATATGTAGGATATGTAAGTGAATAATCAAAATATAGTAAGAAAAATAGGACGAGAAAATAGAGCATTGTTATGTAAAATAAATTAGCTAATGACAAGCAGTGAATAACTGGCAAGACTCATTTTTTTAAAAAGATGTATCACCATAAGATGCTAAGTCTTCAAATGTAGATATGAGATTAAAAATTAAACCTTAAGAAAAACAGCTACTGGTTTAACAACTCAGGTTTAAAAACACAAGATCTTTTAAGATAAGGATTAATTGTATTGTCTAAATATTTTTATGTTAGAACAATTTTCTTTCTATTTTCTAATAAAAAGATGATATACCTGTTCTAACATTCATTTTGTTTCACTATTGAATTTGCCAAATACCCTGATTCTGAAATTATTTTTAATACTGACATTGTGTAATCATGATTTTATATGTAACTTACTTGTTGGAAAATATATAAGTACACAGTCCTATCATTCTAAACAACTAGGCATGATATGTATGCAAACATATATTATGATATATATGTATATATATACATATATACTATGTGTAATTGTATGCTTGTAAAACATGATATTTACATATATTATATGTTTGTAAAAATGAATTAGGAAATATAAAAAATCCAATGGAATATTAACAAAGTTGAAGCATTGAAGCTCTATATCTATATAGTAACTTTCTGTATTTATATAATATAGTGATATAGATTATATGATCAATGTGATTTAAATATATTACTTTTGGGTTGTTAATTTTCCCCCCTGGCACAATTATTCCTTTTTGTATTTCAAAATTAAACTACAGTCATTTTGGCTCAGTTTAAAGATGTCTTCTACTTATAAATACAGTGAATTTTCCTCATTTATAGCACTTACATGACACAAAGTTTTTGGAAATAATTTATTACCAAACACCAAGTCATTGCCCCTACAGAAACAGAGCGTTGTACATCTGTGAACCTCTGCTTACACTGTTTTTATCAACTCACCAATACATAACCTCTATTTCTGCATTTCCTATTATACTATCCAATAATTAACATTGAACAGCAGTATAACCCATCACTGAATGAAGGTTAACTCACACATGGGTTTATATAGAACTATTTCATAACCTGATTTTAATAGGAACATTGTTCAACAAGTACTTTTATTTGGAGGTCATTTGAAGTGTTTAAATGTATGCTAAAATCACCAATGGAGTATAGAAATGAAAAAAAAAAAACCTAGGGGGTATAAAGGACACTTGATTATAGTGTAAGAGCTGGAAAAAAAAATCACTGCTTCCTTTTATCTCAACAGGAGGTATTTCCTGTTGGGCAACACAGATTTATTTAAATTGCTTTTTCCAGGCACATGACTATGAATGACCTACAAGACAAATATAAACATTGCTTTCCTAATAAATATGTATGTCGGTAAATCTGTATATATAGAATTTTTATTTTATTTTAAATGAGTTTTTATTGTGAAAATACTGTACAGAGGGATTACAATTACATGAACAAGGTAATGAGTACATTTTTTTTGGGGGGGGTCCAGTCGTGGGCCCTGAACTCTGGGCCTGGGCACTGTCCCTCAGCTCTTCAGCTCAAGGCTAGTGCTCTACCACTTGAGCCACAGCGCCACTTCCAGCTTTTTTCTT